>NC_088406.1:44210608-44445608 GCF_034236695.1 Oncorhynchus nerka
GATGAAGATGACGAGATTGATGTTGATGTTTATGATGATACTAGCCTTGGTGACAATGATGATGAGGACGAAGGCCATATTGCTGATGGTGATGACGCTGGCTGCCACAGTGGTCAGGAAGAGACGATGTCCCCCGGCCATCTGTGTACAGATTAATCCTTGCTGGGTTTAGAGATATTACTGCCAGGCTTATTGCCGTGGCAACCAGTCCTCAATCCCAATTCAGCACAGCGAATTGGGATATCAGAGACACACACACACACATTGCAAACACTTTCTCTGTTGACAGTGCTGCTGTTTAGTGCAACAGAAATGAAAGAGGAATGAACACATACACACAAACGCACACGCACGCTCACACCAAGGTTATTATAGTTTTGTGTTTTTCTATTTGTTGTTTTTTTCTATTCGTTTTTTCTATTTTTTATTTAAGTTGTCCAGAGCCAGCTGCTATCGCACTGGTGCCAATGCGAGAGCCAAAGGATTCAACCGAATATTACAGATTGTCCACACACACAGTAACTGTAGTAGATTTTTGGGGAATTTTATGAAAAGCTGAATGTGTTCTAATCATTCGGAGCCCAAATTGACATTCTTTCCAATAAATAGATTGGGAGAAAAACAACTTTGTTTTAGTTCTCAAAGTGGCTGAAGCAGTCGTCTCTGCTTGCTGGTCGCTATGCTACCCGAGAAAGCATGCTCACAGGAGAAGCGTAACTTACTTACACAGACACTTTTTTTCAATGGGAAACTGCCTTTTTGCTTCATCTTAATTCCTCCATAATATCTGGTCATAACTAGTAGTAGTGATGCACAAACTTGGTCTATTTGAAACATCGCCATCTCCTGGCAGCATTTACCCACCAGATTCAGTAGCTTGAAAACCTGCAAAAAGCTTGAAAACCCCATTGAAAACCTACATTGAAAACCCCATTGAAAACCTACATTGAAAACCACATTGAAAACCTACATTGAAAACCACATTGAAAACCTACATTGAAAGTTTAGGGAAAAAGACTAAAACGGAACATAATATGCTTTTTATTTTAGTTAATTTTGGAATCAAAGATAATAGTTTCAGTATAGTTTTAGTTTTTCCAAACGTGTTTGTTAGTAATTTAAATGAATTTAGTTAACTAAATCGTTTTTTCATTACTATTTTTTAGTTTTAGTTTCAGTTTTAGTTTACTGTAATAACCTTGGCACGCACGTGCACGCACGCACACACACACACACACACACACATACACACACACACACACACACACACACACACACACACACACACACAGCATTCCCTCTTCCCTTTCCCTTGCTATTATCACTGATGCCATTAAGCAACTAATTGGAATTGTTATTATTTGTGGTCAGTTTTATCATTTCAGCAGCAGCACATTTTGATGTGTCATAATATAATATACTGCTTTTGTTTTTCAAATCCATTCACGTGGACAATGACATTTCGATATCCCAACTCTCTCTTGGTTTCTGTCTCTCATGCACACAAACACATGCAGAATTTTTGGGATATTTTGACACCTACATCCATTCAGATAGGGCTGCACACTGTCAATCACCACAAGGTCAAATTCGGCATGTGTAACATTCAAGGTTTTATTCAGTATTTACATACAGTACACAAGTCAGACACAATGGTCAAGAAACCTTCAAATAAGGTCAGTTGGATATAAAATAAAATCTGCAGTCAAAACAACAGATTTTCCGTTAAAAATCACAAACAAGTGTTTTTTTCTTTTTTAGCATTTTTTTTTATGTCCACTTCGGTATTGGAGATATTGCAGAGCTACGATGAAACAATCACATGTTATTATACAGCTAATACATTTCCCTTTCTGCTCCTTAAGAAAACATGTACCTGACGTTCAGTCATTTTAGTACCCTGTGGTTGCAACCGAGCCAAATATAGACATTACCTCGTCCTCAACTCTCGTACCCTAACATGTTCTTGATATGATTTTTCATGATGTTACCGTAGCAACCACTCCTATAAGGTAGCCTTATTTAATTTGACAGTGCAGTGGTGGTGTGGATCAAGAATCATAAGCTTTATGTAACTGGTTTACTCTAATTTGTATGCTACTTTATGACTCAAAGGGGCCACTGTGTCAGGTGAGGGGACAGGTAGTTGTTTTCCCCTCACTAAAGCTTCTCTTCTGAAAAACCTCACAGCCTTAGCCCCGTCCTCACTAGATCAAGTAGCACTCGGTTTAATGAAATTGCCTAGTTACTATTGATATCATGAGAGATTAAAGGGTTTGAAATTGCCCCCATAAACGAAATATTCCTAATCCAGCTCGGTGTGGCTGTTTGTGTCGACTACATCAGCACCGTGCATCGAGTGCACTTAGAGCACGTCGAAGCCTTAGACTCAGTGGGTGTCATGTCCTTCACATGACAAGACAGAGCTGGCTTCATCATGGCTCAGACTCTCAGAGTGGAGAGGGGGATACTAAAGGCATGTAAACAAGTATCATCAATACCAATTCATGTTCAAATTTTTATGACACGTTCTACTAATCCCGATGCAAGTCTGTCTTGCATGAAGTAGTGATTTCCTTGCTTATTGTGGCCAATGAGAATACAGACTTTTCATGCTAGGGTGCATTTTTAAAGCATGTTTTGACACAATAGACCTCCACGAATAAAATCGGGGAGGGGACTGTGGTTCTATATCCGTCCGTTAATACGTTCGTCACATGCGATATCTCAGACAGCACTGGCCTAATTTTGACGGAACTCGGGTGATTGATGCATCTTGCAATAGAGATCCGCCATTTACAAAATGACACTGTTTGGCCAGACGGTGGCGTTATAACAAGTTATTGAAAATTAAAACTTTAAAAGGTCACACCTCTCACTCCATTTGACCAAATGTCATGCAATTCTGTACATACAGTAGGCCCCTCTCCTCACAAGAAACAAATAAGGTCTGCTATGAGGGATTTTCCGCCATTTACAATATTGTGAAAAAGACTTACAACTCTACTCCTCAGGCATCGAATTACCAATCTGCATGAAACTTGATATGTGGCATCTATGGACAAAGATCTCTCAACGCAATATTTTCCAGACTAGTACCTAAAACAACATCTGTCATTAATCTCCGCTCTTGACCAATAACCATTCACGCGGGCGTGGTCTGGCACATAAACGCATATAAATCAGTCACAGATATTGTAACAAAATCTGGTAAACATGTTGCAAACACTGTCACGACTCAGTGCCTTCGGAAAGTATTCAGACCCCTTGACTTTTTCCACATTTTGTTACCGTACAGCCTTATTCTAAAATGTATTAAATAGTCATTTTCTGTCATTAATCTACACACAATACCCCGTAATGACAAAGCAAAAACGATCACATTTACATAAGTATTTAGACCGTTTAATCAGTACTTTGTTGAAGCACCTTTGGCAGCGATCACAGCATCAAGTGTTCCTGGGTATGACGCTACAAGCTTGGCACACGTGCATTTGGGGAGTTTCTTCCATTCTTCTCTGCAGATCCTCTTGGATGGGGAGCGTTGCTGCACAGCTATTTTCAGGTCTCTCCAGAGATGTTCGATCGGGTTCAAGTCCGGGCTCTGGCTGGGCCACTCAAGGACATTCAGAGACTTGTCCCAAAGCTGTTCCTGCGTTGTCTTGGCTGTGTGCTTAGGGTCATTGTCCTGTTGGAAGATTAACCTTCGCCCCAGTCTGAGGTCCTGAGCACTCTGGAGCAGGTTTTCATGCTCCATTCATATTTCCCTCGATGCTGACTAGTCTCCCTGTCCCTGCCGCTGAAAAACATTCCCATTGCATGATGCTGCCACCACCATGCTTCACTATAGGGATTGTGCCAGGTTTTCTCCAGATGTTACACTTGGTATTCTGGCCAAAGAGTACAATCTTGATTTCATCAGACCAGAGAATCTTGTTTCTCAGGGTCTGAGATTCTTTAGGTGCTTTTTGTCTCCAAGTGGGCTGTGATGTGCCTTTTACTGAGGAGTGGCTTCCGTCTGGCCACTCTACCATAAAGGCCTGATTGGTGGAGTGCTGCAGAGATAGTTGTCCTTCTCAAAGGTTCTCCCATCTCCACAGAGGAACTTTGGAGCTCTGTCAGAGTGACCATCGGGTTCTTGGTCACCTCCCTGACCAAGGCCCGTCTTCCCCGATTGCTTAGTTTGGCCGGGCGGCCAGCTCTTGGAAGAGTCTTGGTGGTTCCAAACTTCTTCCATTTAAGAATAATGAGGCCACTGTGTTCTTGGAGACCTTCAATGCTTTTTTGGTAGCAGTTTTTGGTACCCTTCCCCAGATCTGTGCCCTGACACAATCCTGTCTCCAAGCTCTACGGACAATTCCTTCAACCTCATGGCTTGGTTTTTGCTCTGACATACACTGTCAACTGTGGGACCTTATATAGACAGTTGTGTGCCTTTCCAAATTATGTCCAATCAATACATTTTAGAATAAGGCTGTATCGTAACAAAATGTGGAAAAAGTCAAGAGGTCTGAATACTTTCCAAATGCACTGCAACCAAGAACATTCATATCGACACCACGTGGTGGCGCTATAGCTTTTGTTACTATCAGTATAGTCTAGTTTGAATTCTTATTACTAACTGACCCAACTGGCCCAAGCTGGGAAGGGGGGGGGGTGCTGCATCATTTTCAGGCTAGTGAAGTTGACGGCACTGCGTATCACCCATTGGCACAACAAGGCTAAAGGTTTGATTAGGTCCTTGAACAACAAACATGGTCACCACGTTCTGTTAGGGAGATAAATATTGGGATAGCGGTATGTTGTGTTTTTGTTTCTATGGTGAAGGGGGGATGAAGGAGACTGTGCTGAAACTATAAAGCCCTTGTTTATAAAAACTTTCAACACAGCCGGTCTCGTTAAAATGTTTGGACGGGTCCCTTTGTCTCAAGAGTGGGCGGTGCCAGACCTGATGACGTAAACCTGAGTCTGTTACCTCTCCACACCCCCCATGCCACTGGTTTGAATGCAGCCCTACATGTGAGGTTAGGACAGGTGGCGCTGGTGGTAGATGTGTGCTAGAGTGATGGTACAGCAGGTATTGTCACTGATTCAATGCAACCCATGATGAGGGTTGATGGCACCAACGTTTCAGGCAAAAGGGCTGGTTTAGGCTTGGATACAAGGAAGTGGCCACAGAAGTAGGGTTATGGGTCTGTTTTGCCGTAACTCTGCAGATTAAAGGGATTTTCTTGTCATCAAACTAGTCTTGAGAATGTGTATGTAGTAATACATTAGCTTTCTCATTTGTGTACTGATTGACAATACTTGATGTGCCTTATTATCTATATGGTGTTTCCTGGTGGGTTTCCTGTGTAAGAAAGGATGCAGATGTTGTCTGATAGCGTTTAGAAAAGTTTTGTTGTATTAATTGTAGAAATATGAATAAAAACCTTGTTTTAAAAGATTGTTAATCATTTAGAAGTGCATCATTCCTGAGACTGTTTGTATGATGTGCAGTAGCCCTCAATGTGTTGACCTGAAGCAGAGGGCTACGCAGTCCCCATAATGTTACTGTGTCTTAGGGCTTCACTGTTTCTTTCATCAGACTTCATTAATTCAGTCGTAATTCATTTGCATTACTGTGGAATGTTGTTTCCTCTGTTTTGTCAATGTAGTGTTTATTTACCCTGAAAAGTGTGGCTTACAAGTACACACAAGTATAGTTCAGAGTATCCACATCATAAGTGTTGTTGTTTTAAAAATCTGAATCTTTTTATAGCAGGTAAAGTAGCTCAAAATGGTGGTAAAAAACAGCAGGGCTGAATCCTAAATGACTGCTTGGCTTGGTACTGACTTGTAAAAGAGTTAGAATGAGAGATTCTTGACATCAAGACTTAATTACACGTTTTATCTCCAAAGCTTGGACGACAACTAAAAAAAAAGTTTTTAAAAACAGGTAGAAACATGCTTATTCTAGCCATTGTGCCTTAAAAAAGAATACATTTTAAACCCCATGTAATTTGTATATCACTTTGGCAAGGGATACAATACATGTCATCACATTTCAACACCCCCCCAGTTTGTACATTTAAAATGTTTTGTTCTTTACATAGGAAAAAAAACAACTTTTTCGATACGTCTTTCAATTACGTCACTGTACAAAAAAAAGAGCAAAAGACAACAAAATGAATCCACAAGCCAGAAAGGAAACAAATTAAGAAAAGAAAATTGCATAATTTTCACATATAGACTAGAGAGAGCATTAGACCTCTAGAACCCTGTGTGTTCACTTTGGGAAGTGTCCTTATCCCAACCCTGTTATATAACCCTCAATGAGACCAGACAGGAGAGCAGGAGAGAGACACATGAGGACTGTACATGTACACTACTATACTACACTTCAGACCAACCTTCCCAAACCGTTTTCTTAAAGAGAAGCGCCCAGGATCATTTAGAGAAAGCCCGGCCTTAACCTCTATTATTACGCCCTCTCAGCAGTCTTCTAAGAACAAGGCTCCTCCTCATCCAATCCCACGGCCATTCAACGAACTCTGAAGAAGGGGACTAATTCTATACTAGAGATGATCTACTAGTATCAGTGGGTTAATCACAGACAAGACTGGACGAATAAAGGGCCTTCTCTGGCTACTTCACCAGTCACACCTCAGTAAGACTATACAACCACATCAGCAGTGTGCTCAGTGAGGATAGAGAGGATAGCTGGACTCATACATAGAGATACAACTCTAGAGAGGCTGACTTCGTAGAGCCGCATTTTGTCGGCCATCTTACATGGGGACAGTTCTGAACGGTTTCTATCTCCATAAAGTGTCTCTCTGCGGTTGTAATCCTCTGTCATTGAATGACTAGCAAGGACTTTGTCATGGCTTTCTGTCGTTCTGTTTCCTGTTCTTTTCAAACAAATGTGCAACTAGAGGCTTGGTGGCTTTCCAGGTTCCAGCCATATTTCCTCTCCCATGTCTGTTTTCTCGGCTTGGCTTGCGAAGTTGTTTTGGCCCGGGCCCAGCCGGTGTCACTGTAGACCCAAACATCTCCAACCTGAGCTGCCTACTCTGTTTTACAGTGTACCAGACGTACGTGCCAAAAGAACACATGCTGTTGATGTCAATGTCTCCAGCAACCCCCCTCTCCCTCTTCTCTCTCCTGCTCCTTACAGAGTGTTTAGTAGAGCCTGTACATTACACACTCCAGGCTGTGTGTCCCTGGGCAGTGCTTGGGGTGACCACCATTACATGGTTCCTAAATGATCCTGGGGTGGAACACCAGGAGAATGTTCTGGCCCAAACATTTTCACTCAAGCAGAACCATGCTGGTGGGGACTTTCTCTCTGGACAGGACATAAACCAAGGAACACACACACACACACACACGAGGCACATTGTACAGTATGGTGATGCACCTCGCTGGCCATGTTTGGCCTTCTTATAATGTCATCGCCATGGACACTACTACTGCTCAGTGTGCACACCCCTCCCTCAATACATCCACAACAAGGACACCCCCCCCCCCTCCACCTCCCGTGTCTGGCCTCACTGCAGGGTCAAAGGTCATTGTGCTGTAAATGTGGGATCCCTTTTAGAGCGTACCACTGTTGCAGAAAAGCTGAACCCTGTCTTCAGTGGTGTTGAGCGAGTGTGTTGGGTTTTTATTGCTGGTGCTACAGAGCTTTTCCCAACGAGAGTTCCTTTCTGTCTGCCGTTCTCCCGCCTGTCTTCAGGAATCATGCTGCAATACTTATTTTCCTTTTGTATTTTCCTCAATCTTTTCTCTTCTCTTAAAGGCATGCATGCTGATCACCACAGATGAGAGAGATGCAGCACAAACCAGTAGATTAGCATGTTCTCTGTCAAGAGTACAATCCATGATAACACTTGGTTCATTCTAGAAACACTGCTTTGTAAACCTGCCTTTTTCAAATAGCTCTTGCAATCCTCCTCTCAGACACAAATTCAGTTCCATCGATCAGAAACAAAAAAAGACAAGGCTATTTATACATTTTAAGTACCCCCATGATCCCAACCATGTTTTTTTGCCCCTCCCTCCCTCCCTCCCTCCCTCCCTCCCCCTCCCTCCCTCCCTCCATAAAGATAAATACATCTATTTTGATATACTCTCTCAACTAAAAGATGAAATAATATGCAGGAATTTTCAAACAAGAAGTAAATCCAAAGGCTGGTACCAACTTCATCACGAAAGGAATAAATCAACTCATAATAATGATATCGTAAACATTTAAATTAGTAATAAAATGATCTGGTTCCTCTCCGTCGAGAGTGCAAGGAGAAGGTTCCTCTTCTACTCTCCTATTTCTCTCTTTCACTTAATTTTTCTCTTTCTTTCAGTCAGTCACAAACACACGCAATACATTGGAATGCTGGAGAGAGAAGCTCGGCGCAGGGGTGTTTTTGTGTGGAGGGGAACGGTTTGTGACTGTGGAGGTGTCGTTTATGCGTGGCCTCCTTGGGTTCCTCTCTAAAGATTACACATAGGAGAAGAGGACAAGAAGACATTACTGTCATCCACCCTCAGTCTCAACGGTGCAGGTGCCAGCAGCGGAGAAGTGGAGAAGAAATGTTTTCAGTATTCCTTCATGGTGTTTGTGTTAATAATTGTTTGCCAGGAGACAAAACGTAAACAGCAGCTTCTTCTGGCACCAGCTCCAGGACTCCCGAACACTGTCTCTCTCTGTCATCGTAATCTCTGGAGACTAGCTTGAGAGGAACATCATTCTCTCTCCACAGCAGGAAAGAGAGGCTAGAAAGTTGACTCCCTGTACGCTGCTTGTGGAGAGTCGATCATCGTTGCGACAGCTCTTCCTCTCTTTCTCTGTTAACGACCCCTCCTGCTCTCTTCATCATGGATGAAATAAACCAGAACAGCACCATGACATAGTCAACCCCTCGGTCCCCTTCACCGTCCCTGGCCTGAAAACCCTACAACAGCCAGAAGCCTCTCCTTAAAGGCTCCCGTTCCCATTGGGAACGTCCCTATCAAAACATCATTCACATGACAATGTATGACAAGAACAGGTGCAGCTGGTAATAAAGTAATACAAAAATGCACCAAATATTCCGTGGCAGCTTCCCCTCCTCCTCCTCCTCTTTCCATTAAAACTAAAAAGAGAGAGCGGAATGGAGTGGTCGTCCCACTCGTTCCCTACCCTGCCCCCTCACTTACCCAGCATTTAGCCTTGTCTCCATCAGACGTAGGCGGACTCGCTGGACTGGGTCCTGCCCATGTTGGGGGGCTGTGACAGGTGAGACATGTCCTTCTTGCGGATCTCGCAGATGGACTTCCGGCGGGCCTGCACGCCCCGGATGGCTGCCTTGATTTTCTTCCAGCCCAGGTGGTTGAGCTCTGCCAGGTTGAGCAGCACGCAGATGCCACTCACAGCGAACATGAAGACCAGGAAGACCGTTTTCTCGGTGGGCCGTGACACGTAGCACTCCACCTCCTTCAAGCAGGGGTAACGGTCGCACTCGAAGATGCCCGGCACGCTGAAGCCATATAGGAAGTACTGTCCCACCAGAAAGCCGATCTCCAGTGCGTTACGGAACACCACCTGGATAATGTAGAAGCGCGAGATGCCCTCCTGCTGGCGCTGCTTGGACTTCTTGCCATGCGTGAGCCCCCGCGGCACATTGGGGATCTCCTTCACCTCCATGCAGTCATGCTCGTCCTTCCCGCCACCGTCGCCGTGGTGCACCAGGATGCCGTTGATGTTGCGAAGCTTCCTGGTGCCGCTTTGCCCGTAATCCGAACGCTCCAGCAGCGGGTAGAGGAAGGAGTAGCGTCTGTCACGCTGCTTGGCCGACTGGTGCACAGAGTAGGTGATGAAGCACAGGCTGGGCGTACACACCAGAATGATCTGGAAGACCCAGTAGCGGATGTGGGAGATGGGGAAGGCCTTGTCGTAGCAGGCCTGGTTGCAGCCCGGCTGCAGGGTGTTGCAGATGAACATGGTCTGCTCGTCCTCGTACACCGTCTCGCCAACGATGGCCACGATCAGGATCCGAAAGATCACCACCACGGTCAGAAGAATCCTGTCAGAGAGAGAGAAGACAAAATAAATATTAGATACAATTATCAACTGGAAGGTGTGGTGAAGAGAGAAAGGATGGTGGAAGACCAATAAACAATTTTGGATTAAAGAGATTGAAGAAGATACGGACGGGGCAGGATCAAGAGAGAGAGAGATATAACTTGGATAAGAGATGTGGAGTTCTGGGAACAATGAGCAGTGATTGGACATGATGTCACTGTTCCTTTAGATAAGGTAGAAAAAAGGAATTAATCTAGAGCACATTCATCTGCTGAGCACAATATCTATATTAGAGAAAGAACAATTATTTTTTCCCATACTTCTTCCAGTCATTTCATCTCCAGCGCAACAGCCATTTAAAACAGCGACATGACACATCTCTCTGCTTCATGGCCTAAGTTTAGCATCAGGCTCATTTAACATGATAACCCTCATCTCAGTCCCTGCTAAAATGGATCTTGCTCTAATTAATTTTGTAACACACCGTCTCTGTCTTCCCATTTTTCATCTATCCCCTTAGCAACCGGTGACATTGTGCACCTTGTTTGCTGCTTGCGTGCTATTTCTGCGTGTGTGACAGAGAGAGAGGGGAGATTACTGGGTGTGAAGCAATTCACTGTGTTTTTTCAGTGGTGTTGTGACATGTTGAGAATATTCATTCTGAGAATAACTATTATAGCCTGTGAGGGGGCATACATATGTACAGGGCCGGCCCTGGACGTTCTGCCGCCCTAGGCGAGACAAAAATAAAAATAATCACATTTTTATCTCAGCTAAAAGTCGGAGGAACAGAACATAACAGCAGCCCAAGTCATAGGTCATATTTCTCCAACGTCAAACCAGAGCGTCTTGCTTGCAAAAAAATGTAATCTTAGCCATCCTTATGAATCTAAACATGGCATTTTCAAAAGTGACATTCCCACCCAGACAGATGCTCTACCGAGGCAGAAAAATGTAAGCTTCAACTGCTGATGCCTTCTGTCTCATATAGACTAACGTACTTTGGTGCAAAAAGTGTAAATCAATCCCAGAACAACAGCAAAGGACCTTGTGAAGATGCTGCAGGAAACAGGTACAAAAGTATCTATATCCACAGTAAAAACGAGTCCTATACTGACATAACCTGAAACGCTGCTCAGCAAGGAAAAAGCCACTGCTCCAAAACCGCCATAAAAAAGCCAGACTACAGTTTGCAACTGCACATGGGGACAATGTCCTCTGGTCTGATGAAACAAAAATAGTTTGGCCATAATGACCATCGTTATGTTTGGAGGAAAAAGGGGGAGGCTTGCAAGCTGAAGAACATCATCCCAACCGTGAAGCACAGTGGTGGCAGCATCATGTTGTGGGGGTGCGTTGCCTCAGGAGGGACTGGTGCACTTCATAAAATAGATGGCATGAGGACAGAAATGTATGTGGGTATATTGAAGCAACATCTCAAGATATCAGTCAGGAAGTTAAAGCTTGGTCGCAAATGGGTCTTCCAAATGGACATTGACCCCAAGCATACTTCCAAAGTTGTGGCAAAATGGCTTAAGGACAACAAAGTCAAGGTATTGGAGTGCTCATCACAAAGCCCTGACCTCATTCCTGTAGAAAATGTGTGGGCAGAACTTAAAAAGCGTGTGCGAGCAAGGAGGCCTACAAACTTGACTTAGTTACACCAGCTCTGTCAGGAGGAATGGACCAAAATTCACCCAACTTATTGTGGGAAGCTTGTGGATGGCTACCCGAAACGTTTGACCCTGTCATAATCGTCGTAAGAACATTTGGACCAAAGCGCAGCGTGAAATCGGTTCGACATTTTTTATTATAAGTGAACCGCACAAAAAAACAATAAAGAATAAACAATACGTGAAGCTACAGAGTGCTCACAGGCAACTACACATAAACAAGATCCCATTAAACACAGTGGGAAAATGGCTGCCTAAATATGATCCCCAATCAGAGACAACGATAAACAGCTGCCTCTGATTGGGAACCATACCAGGCCAACAAAGAAATAAAACAACCTAGATTACCCACCCTAGTCACACCCCGACCTAACCAATTTAAAGGCAATGCTACCAAATACTAATTGAGTGTATGTAAACTTCTGACCCACTGGGAATGTGATGAAAGAAATTAAAGCTGAAATGAATAATTCTCTCTACTATTATTCTCTCTACTGCCATTTCACATTCTTAAAATAAAGTGGTGATCCTACCTGACCTACGACAGGGAATTTTTACTAGGATTAAATGTCAGAAATGGTGAAAAACTGAGTTTAAATGTATTTGGCTAAGGTGTATGTAAACTTCCGACTTCAACTGTATCTTCAGAAAGCGGAAAGCTAAATTAATAGCTTCAATTTTTTTTTTTTAAATCTCCTCGAATATTATAGGCCACAGCTCAGCTTCAGAATGTCATAGAGAGGAATCAATATATCCCCGTAAGCATCAGCTGCTTATAGTAGGTAGCAGTTTCTTACTAATAATATGACACCTGTTATCACACATGGCAGACACCACAATTGTTACAATTAGAATAAAAATAACACTTTTATTCAACCTATTTAACTTATTTTAATATTCCTGTAAAACTGTACAAAGAATGATACATCATTTGAGCTTTGGAAACAAGTTCTTTCAGAAATGCATGGCTGGCCTAATATCAATGACCCAGCCTTAACGAATTTTGTTTATTTACATATCGGAATTGATTGTCCAGCATCAGTTTCAGCATCTATTTTTTCCGTGCCCTGCCTAGAGTGGCCTCTTTCCTCTGCTGTGGTGCTTCCTTGCAATCAGCAATGTTTTCTCTCGGTAGCTGTCCATGGTCATGAAATCAAATCATCCGAGAGAGACAGAGAAAGAGAGAGAGATGTAGTCTATTTAAATCATTTAAAAAAACAAAGTAAACAGGAGATAGATAATTGAGTAATCGTACAAATTACTCTGTGATAGAATTATTGTGAGTGTATGATCAACATTTACCTCTCATTCGAAGACAAGCTGACTCGCCTGGCCTTCCTGGTAGCAAAAGCTTGCACTGCTTGTGCTCAATTGATATGGTGGAGAGTCCATTGAGTCTCTCTTGATTCATAGCAGAGCGCAGGTAGTTTTTGATGAGTTTGAGCTTGGAGAATGTGCGCTCTCCACTTGCCACTGTCACGGGGAGGCAACAAATGCATTGGGATACCAGTAGGTCATTTGGTATCTGGATATGTACTCCAGTGCGTCAAGTGGTTTTGCCTCACTGTCCAGTCTCCTGCTCAAGACTTTGAGCTCATTACACAGCTCTTTTGCGCCGATGTCCCTGGAATCCCTGTACGTAAGGGCCCTCTCCAGTGTTGCGCAGTCAGTGATAAGTGCTGCAGTGTCCATGTCCTTGATGGTGCGGATGTTGTCTTCGAGCTGCGTAACACGCTCGTTGACAGACTGGATAGCAGAATCAAGAATCTGATGAAAGAAATATTTTGAATTTCTGCTGAGGTACAGTCACAGGCTCATCTGGGAAACAGTGAAGCCCATGACTGGGATAACAGTCATGGGCTTCACTGGGAAACAGGGCTCAATTACCCATCTCCTCTGCCAACTCTTTTGCGCTTGCTAATGCGCCAGCGAAAGCTGCATCAGAGCGGTGGTCTTGGAGGAATACCCTGATTGAGTTCAATTGAGCCTCTGCTTGTGAAAGGTTCAAACTCCCCGCCTGCAAAAATTCAGCAGGGAATTTCTTTGGTTTAGAGATTGTGCCACTTTTCTCATTCATTAGCTGTTGTTGTCTAACCTACTGTTTTAGCTAGCTTTCCCAATTCAACACCTGTGATTACTGTATGCCTCGCTGTATGTCTCTCTCAAATGTCAATATGCCTTGTATACTGTTGTTCAGGTTAGTTATCATTGTTTTAGTTCACAATGGACCCCCTAGTTCCACTCTTCATACCCCTGATAACTCCTTTGTCCCACCTCCCACACATGCGGTGACCTCACCCATTACAACCAGCATGTCCAGAGATACAACCTCTCTCATCATCACCCGGGGCCTGGGCTTACCTCCGCTGCACCCGCACCCCACCATACCCCTGTCTGCACATTATGCCCTGAATATATTCTACCATGCCCAGAAACCTGCTCCTCTTATTCTCTGTCCCCAACGCTCTAGGCGACCAGTTTTGATAGCCTTTAGCCGCACCCTCATACTACTCCTTCTCTGTTCCGCGGGTGATGTGGAGGTAAACCCAGGCCCTGCATGTCCCCAGGCACCCTCATTTGTTGACTTCTGTGATCGAAAAAGCCTTGGTTTCATGCATGTCAACATCAGAAGCCTCCTCCCTAAGTTTGTTTTACTCACTGCTTTAGCACACTCTGCTAACCCTGATGTCCTTGCTGTGTCTGAATCCTGGCTCAGGAAGGCCACCAAAAATTCAGAGATTTCCATACCCAACTATAACATCTTCCGTCAAGATAGAACTGCCAAAGGGGGAGGAGTTGCAGTCTACTGCAGAGATAGCCTGCAAAGTAATGTCATACTTTCCAGGTCCATACCCAAACAGTTCGAACTACTAATTTTGAAAATTACTCTCTCCAGAAATAAGTCTCTCACTGTTGCCGCCTGCTACCGACCCCCCTCAGCTCCCAGCTGTGCCCTGGACACCATTTGTGAATTGATCGCCCCCATCTAGCTTCAGAGTTTGTTCTGTTAGGTGACCTAAACTGGGATATGCTTAACACCCCGGCAGTCCTACAATCTAAGCTAGATGCCCTCAATCTCACACAAATCATCAAGGAACCCACCAGATACAACCCTAACTCTGTAAACAAGGGCACCCTCATAGACGTCATCCTGACCAACTGGCCCTCCAAATACACCTCCGCTGTCTTCAACCAGGATCTCAGCGATCACTGCCTCATTGCCTGTATCCGCTACGGAGCCGCAGTCAAACGACCACCCCTCATCACTGTCAAACGCTCCCTAAAACACTTCTGTGAGCAGGCCTTCCTAATCGACCTGGCCCGGGTATCCTGGAAGGACATTGACCTCATCCCGTCAGTTGAGGATGCCTGGTCATTCTTTAAAAGCAACTTCCTCTCCATTTTAGATAAGCATGCTCCGTTCAAAAATGCAGAACCAAGAACAGATACAGCCCTTGGTTCACTCCAGACCTGACTGCCCTCGACCAGCACAAAAACATCCTCTGGCGGACTGCAATAGCATCGAAGAGTCCCCGTGATATGCAACTGTTCAGGGAAGTCAGGAACCAATACACGCAGTCAGTCAGGAAAGCTAAGGCCAGCTTCTTCAGGCAGAAGTTTGCATCCTGTAGCTCCAACTCCAAAAAGTTCTGGGACACTGTGAAGTCCATGGAGAACAAGAGCACCTCCTCCCAGCTGCCCACTGCACTGAGGCTAGGTAACACGGTCACCACCGATAAATCCATGATTATCGAAAACTTCAATAAGCATTTCTCAACGGCTGGCCATGCCTTCCGCCTGGCTTCTCCAACCTCGGCCAACAGCTCCGCCCCCTCCCGCAGCTCCTCGCCCAAGCCTCTCCAGGTTCTCCTTTACCCAAATCCAGATAGCAGATGTTTTGAAAGAGCTCCAAAACCTGGACCCGTACAAATCAGCTGGGCTTGACAATCTGGACCCTCTATTTCAGAAACTATCCGCCGCCATTGTCGCAACCCCTATTACCAGCCTGTTCAACCTCTCTTTCATATCGTCCGAGATCTCCAAGGATTGGAAAGCTGCCGCAGTCATCCCCCTCTTCAAAGGGGGAGACACCCTGGACCCAAACTGTTACAGACCTATATCCATCCTGCCCTGCCTATCTAAGGTCTTCGAAAGCCAAGTCAACAAACAGGTCACTGACCATCTCGAATCCCACCGTACCTTCTCCGCTGTGCAATCTGGTTTCCTAGCCGGTCACGGGTGCACCTCAGCCATACTCAAGGTACTAAACGATATCATAACCGCCATCGATAAAAGACAGTACTGTGCAGCCGTCTTCATCGACCTTGCCAAGGCCTTCAACTCTGTCAATCACCATATTCTTATCGGCAGACTCAGTAGCCTCGGTTTTTCGGATGACTGCCTTGCCTGGTTCACCAATTACTTTGCAGACAGAGTTCAGTGTGTCAAATCGGAGGGCATGCTGTCCGGTCCTCTGGCAGTCTCTATGGGGGTGCCACGGGGTTCAATTCTCGGGCCGACTCTTTTCTCTGTATATATCAATGATGTTGCTCTTGCTGCGGGCGATTCCCTGATCCACCTCTACGCAGACGACACCATTCTATATACTTTCGGCCCGTCATTGGACACTGTGCTATCTAACCTCCAAACGAGCTTCAATGCCATACAACACTCCTTCCGTGGCCTCCAACTGCTCTTAAACGCTAGTAAAACCAAATGCATGCTTTTCAACCGATCGCTGCCTGCACCCGCATGCCCGACTAGCATCACCACCCTGGATGGTTCCGACCTTGAATATGTGGACATCTATAAGTACCTAGGTGTCTGACTAGACTGCAAACTCTCCTTCCAGACTCATATCAAACATCTCCAATCGAAAATCAAATCAAGAGTCGGCTTTCTATTCCGCAACAAAGCCTCCTTCACTCAAGCCGCCAAGCTTACCCTAGTAAAACTGACTATCCTACCGATCCTCGACTTCGGCGATGTGATCTACAAAATGGCTTCCAACACTCTACTCAGCAAACTGGATGCAGTCTATCACAGTGCCATCCGTTTTGTCACTAAAGCACCTTATACCACCCACCACTGCGACTTGTATGCGCTAGTCGGCTGGCCCTCGCTACATATTCGTCGCCAGACCCACTGGCTCCAGGTCATCTACAAGTCCATGCTAGGTAAAGCTCCGCCTTATCTCAGTTCACTGGTCACGATGGCAACACCCATCCGTAGCACGCGCTCCAGCAGGTGTATCTCATTGATCATCCCTAAAGCCAACACCTCATTCGGCCGCCTTTCGTTCCAGTACCCTGCTGCCTGTGACTGGAACGAATTGCAAAAATCGCTGAAGTTGGAGACTTTTATCTCCCTCACCAACTTCAAACATCAGCTATCTGAGCAGCTAACCGATCGCTGCAGCTGTACATAGTCTATTGGTAAATAGCCCACCCATTTTCACCTACCTCATCCCCATACTGTTTTATTTATTTACTTTTCTGCTCTTTTGCACACCAATATCTCTACCTGTACATGACCATCTGATCATTTATCACTCCAGTGTTAATCTGCAAAATTGTAATTATTCGCCTACCTCCTCATGCCTTTTGCACACATTGTATATAGACTCCCTCCTTTTTTTTCTACTCTGTTATTGACTTGTTAATTGTTTACTCCATGTGTAACTCTGTGTTGTCTGTTCACACTGATATGCTTTATCTTGGCCAGGTCGCAGTTGCAAATGAGAACTTGTTCTCAACTAGCCTACCTGGTTAAATAAAGGTGAAATAAAATAAAATAAAAAAATTTAAAAAATCGTTTTTAAAAAAAATAGTTGCTTCCTGTTTCTGTCTCTTAGACATGGTAGCATTTTTTTTTTTATCTCTGTAGCTTATTATTATTTCCACTAGTAGCTAGCTAACGTTAACAGGTTAGACTACTGCCTTAATCACTAATCTTCTTCCTCACACACAAACTTAAAAAAAATAAAAAAATACAATAATTTAAACCAACAGATTCCTTTTTAATGTTTCGCAATTGGATAATCCCATATAAACACACACATCACTATAGCTATCAAAGATAGTGGGAGTGAACTTCGGGAGAAGCGGGAATGGGGTGGAGGCGGGAACTGCAGCAACGGCTATGAGCTAGTGTCCGGGGCGCCGGTGGTGTAGTAGCCGATCAGGGGTGGCAGCTAATTGCCAAAAGGTCGCCCAAAATTCAATCTTGCCTAATGGGAGGGCCGGCCCTGCATATGTATACAAGTGTATGCAGCTGTTTTTGTACAGTGCAGCGCTACAGTTTCCTTCTGTGAGTGGGCTTCAGAAGTAATCTTTCACTGTCAGTTGAACTCACACACTCTCACTCAAAGCATTCGTCTCATTCAGTTTTCAGACAAACTCAGCAGGCCTTTTAACACTAGAGGACGGCGAGCCTTTTGTGTGCAGCTCTCAAAGAGATCCACACTTCGAATGAACTTCCGTTAAGGTCATAAATCATCATAATTACTCCGAGCAGATTTAACCACCTGCCATTAGTCCTGGAACTCATTAACTGTATAATGAGAACTTTTATGAAGTGATGACGACAATAGAAGAAAGTGGGATTTTCACCTTAGTTGCCAAATAGTTGGATGCGGTTTGGCTGCTGTGGGTGAATTTGTAATCTGCCAATCGGAGCAGCTTTACTGGCCTGCACATGCCACAGCTGTGGTTTCAGAGGTCATATTTAATCTGACCCAAAGTCAGCCGCTATTCACATGTAGGCCTATTTCTCATAATAGACAGAGACTGCAGAGGTAAAAAAAAAAAAAAATGTAAGCCTGGAATAAAGGTAAAGGAAAAAACTGAAATACATGCTCCCAATCCGCCCACCTGTAATCTGGAAGGAATTGCAGTAGAAATGTTAAAAAAGTAATGCTGTTGCCCTTGTAGTGACTCCATGAAGGAGTTTAGGACACAGTATCCACTATAGCAGTTCTATAGCATTGTGCCAGCTAGCGCACTGTATCAGTCAAAGGCTGGGAAAAAGGATTAGGTACAGAGGGAAAACATCAAATTACTGTGGAATTAGTTACAGACGGGGATAAAAAAGGCACCCAAAAATGTAGTGGACAGAGATTTAGATGAATAAAAACAACTGCCAAAGCGGTAAAAAAAAGGGGGATGAGGGAACAAAATCTCATCAGGGAGAATGAATTATATAATGGCTTCCACACGCAAACCCACAACCTTAATCTGCTCCAGGGCCAATGGAGGATTCTTGCATTAGGCCTAGTAGTTTGTTTAATGCCATCAAATAGCTTCAGATGATCCATGCCCACAGCCCCCACCTGCTCCTTCTCCTCTTCCTCCTTCACTAGCTCTCGTTCTGTCTTTTCTCCCTGTCTTTCCATTCCCTGTGCTCCTGCGCCCTACCAACTCCCTCCCTAACCCCCCTCTCTGTCCCTCCCTCCCTCCCCCTCTTTCCCTCCCTATCTCTGCCTGGCATTGCAACAGAATAAGCTCCAAATAGAGACCATTTCTATTTAAAAAATGTAAATTTTGGTGAAGCATTTTTGCTTCCATTGTCGGAAGAATTTGTTAAACGTTAAAACAAAATCTCCTTTGTGAATCTTGTGAAAATGTCCAAAACCGCCTGTGTATGGCTCTGCTGGCCTTGCCCCCCAGCCCCTTGTCATCGTGTCCTCCCCCTCAACAGCCTGCATCTGGTTGTTAAATGAACACCCTGTCTGTGCTTTCATACAATGCCCAGTGACTATGTAAAAACATTATGCCCAGAACCCAAAAAGCTTATTTTAATTTATCATGGTTTCTCTCTCAACAGCTAATGACAAAAGCCAGGTTTATTTGTTTGAAGTACTATTTGAAGTACTATTTGAAGTACTATTTGTATCTACAGTGATCAGTGTGCATCAACATGTGAAATGATAAGTTATTTCTCAGAGGGAAGCGTTGTCACAACCGTCCGCACACAGACAACTGAGCAGCTTGCTAAACAACCAACAGAGATGCCATTTGAAGTGATGCTACTGTATTGTTGTTGTTGTTGTGGAGGAAGATCAGCCCCTTTTATACTGTACGTTCATTAAAGTCGCTCTTCCTTAAGTTTGACTTAAGTTTGACCGATTCTACAGTGTTTCTTTCTGTAACCCCTGGAGATAATATGTTGATCGAGGAAAGGGAGTAAGTCAGGAGGGGGGGTGGGGTTCCCTGGTGCCTTTACCCACAAACCCCCTACATCCCCCCTACCCTCCCTCCCTCCCCTCCCCTCCTTCCTCCGGCAGTTACCATGGCAACAACAGATGGGCAGAACAAGGAATGGTGTGCTTGTGAGCTCTGATTCGAGCTGAGGACCAGCTGTAGTGAAGACTACAGGCAGCTTGACTACCCAGGAAGCTGAGAAGAAACACCAGCAATAACAATGCTACCAAAGCAGGCTGGAACTGTCTGCTGTCATCTATGGATGGAAGCCAGATTAAAAAATCATTCTACACCCAGGAGAGAGAACCTGTTGTATAGACTGTTGCAGACATGGTTGATCTATGATAGACTGTTATTGATAACCACAAACACGATCGATATATATAAACTGGGGGTTCGAGCCCTGAATGCTGATTGGCTGACAGTCGTGCCTAAGAACAGCCCTTAGCCGTGGTATATTGGCCATATACCACACCCCTTCGGGCCTTATTGCTTAAATATAACAGACACTAGAGAAGTCCTTTTCACTAGGTGATGGCTGAAGAAGCCACCCATACACAAGAAGCTGTGATGAGTCAAAGCTGGCTTGTTTGCCCCATGATTTCAATGTTCCCCATGTGATACTGCTGTGTAATCCTCTTAAAGGGCTCCCTCTTTCCCCCGTTGTCTGGGCTTCTGCTGCGGCTTTACCTGGCCTCATCCCTTTAACTCTCTCTATAAAGCATCTCCCTGGTTTCCTCATGCCTGTCTTGTGACAGGCTGCCAAGGTTTATCATCAATAGGACCTGGTTGACTTGACTGCAGGCCATTTGGCACATAGCCCACAGCTACGTCTTGCTTCAGGTAGGGTCAGAATCTTGGCCGTTTAGCTAATACTATGTCGAATCTTCCCAGAGAATCCTGGGCCTATTTCCTCTGCCGCTCACACACGTCCACACACGCGCACACACACGTCCACACACTGGTTGTGCATCAGGACAACAGCTTAATCCCAACATGAGACTCCCGACATGGAGGAGAACTAAAACAATTGAGAGAGAGGGGGAGAGAGAGAGAGAGAGAGAGAGAGAGAGTGGGGGGGGCTGCAACCTTCAATCCAGGTTATTTGACAGCATGTCACACGCAACCATAAATACTGTATATACTGGCACACGCACATACATACTGTATATAAAACATCCCCACCAACACAGACACATACGCAGTGAAGCATACACGCAAAATACATGATGCAAATATATTTAGACAGTAGTGATATAGAGTTCACCCTGAGATGGAGCCTGAAAATCATCCATCCACTTTAGGGAGCACGGGAAGAACACAGGAATGTCAGACAGTATAGACACAATCATCTTTGTAAAGCTTGTGTGTGGATGGCACTCTGTTGGCAGGGGAGCGGAGGCCCTCTGCTCCTTCTGTCACTGACTGGAATGTGACAGAGATGGAGGAGGTCCAGGATAGCCCTCAAGACCGGAACACACTCTCCGTGGCAGAGTCTGTACACAGTGCTCAGTGCTCAGTGTGTGTGTGTGTGTGTGTGTGTGTGTGTGTGTGTGTGTGTGTGTGTGTGTGTGTGTGTGTGTGTGTGTGTGTGAGAGAGAGTGTGAGTGTCACTGGGTGTGGGTTTTGGTGTGGTTTGGTGTGTTTGAGAGAGATATAGAGCCAATACTATATGTGTGTGCTGGTGGAGAGAAGAGAATGATCCTGTCTGTGTTTTTTGTGTGTCTCTCGGTCTAAAGTCAGAGCCATACGGATGTAAATCTCATCCGTAGACCTCTGACATGAGACAGTACCCACTCATCCTCATCCACTTCTCATCAAGTCCTCGCCCCACACTCACAATATCCACAATCTCCTCCTCAGTATCCCAGTGCAGCTGATCAGTACTGAGAGACAGACTGGGGGCCGTGGCACACTGGTGTCCTCTCTCGTTGGATACACACTAGAGTGACTTGAGCTGGTGATTTAATTACACACAGCACAGCAGTGATTAATCCCTATTTACCACTTGAGTAGCTCCAAGTCCACTCGCAGCCTCTCAGCAGTCCTTCACAGCGCCACAGAGACCTCCACTCCACTGTAATCAACTGATAACAGTATAGGTGTGCAATAGGGCTGGCAACACAGCCATCAGAGCCGAGTTTGGGAAGGTCATGAGGTGTGAGTTAGAAAAAGAGCAGCAGTCAGAGATCGGGATGGGAGCACGGCTGTAATCCACATTTAATCTTCTGTTTTGGACAATCCAGGGCCTGCGAGTGTGGCCCCTGCCAAGGCCAAAACCCAAATCACTCTCAGTCACACATGTTGGAAGCATTCTTCACGGACTCCCAGCCACACACACTCCTCTATCGCTCCTAAATGTATTCTAAACATGTGCAGTACCGAGAAGTATTCTAAATCTATTCTAAACATGTGCAGTACTGAGAAGTATTCTAAATCTATTCTAAACATGTGCAGTACTGAGAAGTATTCTAAATCTATTCTAAACATGTGCAGTACTGAGAAGTATTCTAAATATATTCTAAACATGTGCAGTACTGAGAAGTATTCTAAATCTATTCTAAACATGTGCAGTACTGAGAAGTATTCTAGACCTATTCTAAACATGTGCAGTACTGAGAAGTATTCTAAATCTATTCTAAACATGTGCAGTACTGAGAAGTATTCTAAATCTATTCTAAACATGTGCAGTACTGAGAAGTATTCTAAATCTATTCTAAACATGTGCAGTACTGAGAAGTATTCTAAATCTATTCTAAAACATGTGCAGTACTGAGAAGTATTCTAAATCTATTCTAAACATGTGCAGTACAGAGAAGTATTCTAAATCTATTCTAAACATGTGCAGTACTGAGAAGTATTCTAAATCTATTCTAAACATGTGCAGTACTGAGAAGTATTCTAAATCTATTCTAAACATGTGCAGTACTGAGAAGTATTCTAAATCTATTCTAAACATGTGCAGTACTGACGTAACGGTTTTCTAGGTGTGGTGAAGGAGAGTCGGACCAAAACGCAGCGTGTAGATTTCGATCCATGTTTATTCAAACGTAAACACAAAATAACACAAACACTACAAAAACGTAACAAAAACCGAAACAGCCTATACTTGTCAACTAACACAGCGACAGGAACAAAGACACTAAAGACAATCACCCACACCAAACTCAAAGAATATGGCTGCCTAAATATGGTTCCCAATCAGAGATAACGATAAACACCTGCCTCTGATTGAGAACCACTCCAGACAGCCATAGACTTTGCTAGATAACCCCACTAGCTACAATCCCAATGCATACACACCAAAACCCCGAGACAAAACACACCACAATACAAAAACCCCATGCGACACCCTGGCCTGACCCAATACATGAAGAAAAACACAAAATACTTCGACCAGGGCGTGACAACTGAGAAGTATTCTAAATCTATTCAAAACATGTGCAGTACTGAGAAGTATTCTAAATCTATTCTAAACATGTGCAGTACTGAGAAGTATTCTAAATCTATTTTAAACATGTGCAGTTTTTTATTTATTTTTTATTTATTTCACCTTTATTTAACCAGGTAGGCTAGTTGAGAACAAGTTCTCATTTGCAACTGCGACCTGGCCAAGATAAAGCATAGCAGTGTGAACAGACAACACAGAGTTACACATGGAGTAAACAATTAACAAGTCAATAACACAGTAGAAAAAAAAGGGAGTCTATATACATTGTGTGCAAAAGGCATGAGGAGGTAGGCGAATAATTACAATTTTGCAGATTAACACTGGAGTGATAAATGATCAGATGGTCATGTACAGGTAGAGATATTGGTGTGCAAAAGAGCAGACAAGTAAATAAATAAAAACAGTATGGGGATGAGGTAGGTAAAAAATAGGTGGGCTATTTACCGATAGGCTATGTACAGCTGCAGCGATCGGTTAGCTGCTCAGATAGCAGAAGTTTGAAGTTGGTGAGGGAGATAAAAGTCTCCAACTTCAGCGATTTTTGCAATTCGTTCAGTACTGAGAAGTATTCTAAATCTATTCTAAACATGTGCAGTACTGAGAAGCATTCTAAATCTATTTTAAACATGTGCAGTACTGAGAAGTATTCTAAATCTATTCCAAACATGTGCAGTACTGAGAAGCATTCTAAATCTATTTTAAACATGTGCAGTACTGAGAAGTATTCTAAATCTATTCCAAACATGTGCAGTACTGAGAAGTATGCAAGGACCCAGACGTTCTGATTCACAAGACATTTCCCATCACGATTGATGTGTACAGTTAGTGAATCAATGTAAGTAATAACAAATTGTTAGTTGTGCATTTGAGTTTGATAAACATCTACATTTTGGGTGAAGGTTGTGTGTTTACCTGTTTATAGGTTGTAATGTTTGTGTGGGGGGATTATATGTATTTATGTTTGTGTTAGTGTTGCTGTGCAAAACCAATCTCCTCCACCACAGTATTCTCTAGAGCAGGAATTCCCAAACTGGGGTACGCAATGCCGTCGGGACAAAATTGAGAACCACTGGGAACCACTGGTTCTAGAGCAGGGCTTCCCAACCAGGGGTACTAGGACCTTGGCCTATCCACAGTGGGTACTTGAAAAGACTCAGGAGTCCACAGGGTTACTGGTCAAATGCACATGAGGGGGTACTTCAGGGGTACTCAGGGCAGAGCAACAATCAGTTGGTGGTACAATAACCCATAAAGGTTGTGAACCACTGCTCTAAGTAAACTTGGGATGGCCACTGCTCTACAGTGATTGTATCATTTATCAGACTCAGCTTTCACTAAGGTGTGATGCTCCGATCTGTCTCTATTCCCCATCTGAGGCCTAAGGAGATCAGACACATGAAACCACTGCTCTGTCCTAGTGTGTGTGTGTGTGTGTGTGTGTGTGTGTGTGTGTGTGTGTGTGTGTGTGTGTGTGTGTGTGTGTGTGAGAGAGAGAGAGAGAGAGAGAGAGAGAGAGAGAGAGAGAGAGAGAGAGAGGGGGTTGTGCGTGTGCGCACGTGCGCGTGCATGTACAATACACGTCCCAAGTGTTTGTAACACAATTTGCTTGGAAAGAGTGGAGATCAATTCAGTATATTATTGCCAGTCAAATGGCTTCTCTCTGTCTCGCCCTCTCTCTCTCTGTCTCACTCTCTCTCTGTCTCACTCTCTCTCTGCAGCATGGTGAGTTGAATACTTAATGAAAGATAAGTGAATGTGATAGGTGGAGTGTGAAGTCGTTGTCACATTTAGCATGCGGTTATTCATGTTTGGCTGCTAACGATGTGTGGCTTACTCAGTTTTGGCAGTGGAAACATTTGCCTGAGAGTGTGAGAGTAAATATAGCATCCGCACTGCAATTTGCTCACCCTTGTGTTTGTATGTTTGGCCATCTGGCTGTATGTCTGTGTGTGTGTTGGGGTATGAACTTGTGAGTCAGACGAGGATCTGTATCACAAGTGTCTGTTTATGTTTGTCTATTTGTGTTAGAGGGAGCATGGCGCATGTCGCTTATTGGTCTGTGTAAGGTGTTTCACTGGTGTGTGCGTGCGTGATTAAGTATATATTTGTGTGTGTTTGTGTTTGTGTGTGTGTTTGTGTGTGTGTTTGAGTGAGCTGTCTGGCTCTCTCATCCGCTCCTATCACTTATACTCAACCAAACACAGTAGCTGCTGCTGCCAGCCCTGAGGGACAATGTTGGACACAGTGGACAAACACAGATACACACACACACACACACACACACACACACACACACACACACACACACACACACACACACACACACACACACACACACCAATGCCATATCTCCCCATGCCCTTATCATGCCTATAGCCCAAACATTGCAGCAGAATGATAGGATGCAGGTTCTGTTCAGTGAGCGAGAGAGAGAGAGAGAGAGAGAGAGGGGAGTCCAGCACCATAAGTCACTGTAGAAAAGCATTGAGAGAGGTGGTATAAGACAATGTGTCAGAGATGTATGGGATAGATATGATCTGCACCAGGTGCAAAACAATACCCACAGGCACTTGATCCGTCTAACTCTCACAGTTAGAGCGAGAGCGCTGGTGCCTTTGTACAGTCTGTGGATCTCATTATGAGTCTCTGGAAGCTTAGAACAAAGGGAAAAGGCTCCTAACAAACTGATACAACCTTCCATATGCGTCTTGCTACATCAGATAATGAAAGCTCAATGTTCTGTTGTTGTTGAGCCCAATGCTGGTGTGAGGCCTATACGACGAGGCCTTTACTTAATCTTTGACAAACCATGGTATGGCTCTTTGAGAAGGCTGAATCTATGGCTCCATGACTGTTTGAGGTGTTGACATGGGTTAAGATTGTAAGATAATAATTGAGTGGTCTAAGAGTGGTCTGGGACACTGTGTCTATTCTAGTCTTTCTCTTTGAGTTTTACGCTCATTTAAGGTCAGTCTTACGGTCATTTAAGGTCAGTCTTACGGTCATTTATAAACCCCTGTTAGTCATAAGTGCTGACTCATGGACTGAACCCTCGTTAACAGCCCAACCTCTCAACGGCCAGATTCACTGACCTCTCCTCTCTCGGCCTGAATAATCTTTCTTAACCCTCTTTTTCCACTCTTTTTCTCCATCCCTCTTTCACTTTCTCTCTTTCTTTCTCCTCTCTCTCTCTCTCTTTCTCTCTCTCTCCTCTCTCTCTCTCTCTCTCTCCTCTCTCTCTCTTAATATTCCTAATGGTCTGTTGATTGTTTACCCAGCTGTTTGGGACAGTAAAAAGTAGAGTGCTGCAGCTACAACCTCTTCTCATCTATTTGTTGGTAAATATATACATCTACTGTACAATTAGCTTCGGTTAGCGAAGATGGAGGAGACTGAAACGAAAACATATTCTTAAAGTACTCTACTTTCTCTTTCAAAATATCATTCGGTGAATCATGAGTGACTCCATCATTTGTAAAAAGTTTCAATACAACATATTTGGTAGCATTTCTATGCTGAAGATTGAAAAAAAATGGTGCATTTTTTCTCATATTCCATCCAGTTTGCTTTATTTTTATAATATATTACACTGGATCTTCCTTGAATAAGTTTCTCCATTTCTTTTTGTTTTTCCTCTAACTTATTATGTGTCTCTATGGTACAGTTTTTATTGCTATCTAACTGTAACTTTCCTTTGTTAATATGGACTCTTTTGACCTAAATTGCGTTTGTTTTATAGATGAGTACTGGATTGCATGACTTCTGAAGGCACATTTAAAAGTGTCCCGTACAATATGGGGATCTTCTGTATCTGTGTTATGTCAGAAATACCATTTCCAATATCCTCACCTACATGGAAATTCCGTAAGAATCACATTTATTTCTAAAGCCATTTTTTCATCAGCCGATGTCACAAAGTGCTATACAGAAACCCAGCCTAAAATCCCAAACAGCGAGCAATGCAGATGTAGAAGCACGTAACCATGTAAGAGTAAAACCATATTAAAATCTCCCACCATAATAAGAGAGTATAGTGTTGCTTGTAGAGTTTATATATTTTTAAGTATATTTTCAAAGAAGCTTGGATCATCATTATTTGGACCGTATATATTAATGCGCCAAATCTGTTTATGGTCCAATAACATATTTAAAATCATCCATCTGCCTTGAGGATCTGTTTGGACAATTTGCACATTTGGATCAAATGTTAATTAATATCATTACCCCTTTTGAATTTCTTTGCCCGTGGGAGAAATATATTTCACCCCCCCCAGTTCTTTTTCCACAAACTTAATCTACAATTTTTGAATGAGTTTTCTGTAAACAATAGACATTAGATTCCTTTTCTTTTAACCAGGTAAATACTGATCGTCTTTTTGTAACGTCTGCTTCCAACTCACTCTCAAAAACCTAGATCCCCTGAACGCAGCTCACTCTCCAGATCCTAATCACCTGAATTCTGATCACCTGTTCACACACCTGTATGTCATTATCACACACTATTTAGTTCAGTTCTTTGCACCCCATCACTGTGAGGTATTGTTTGTTTTGTGACACACTTGTATTTGGAGTGCTGGTTTGCTTGTAATTTAATCCTCCTGTGTATGATAGTTTTGCCTGCCTCACTAATGATGCCTATTCCCTGCCTGTACCTTAGCCTGTTGGATTTCCTGTTTTCAACCTCTTGCCTGATCTCCCGGACGACATTACTAGCCTTTTCCCTGCCTGTACTGTTGCCTTTTTGGACCTCCTGTGTATGACCTTCTGCCTGCCTCCTCCTGTGGTCCTTTACAACTAAACACCGGCTGCGCCAGGCGCTGAAACCAGCTCACTGTCTCCCATCGTGTTCATTACTTTTCTTATCTGCTAAGCCATTACAATTATAACTGGCTATACTTATTTCACCAATTACCATAATGAGACACAAGTTTCAATTCTATTTATCATCATATCTTTGTAAACTCACCATTAAAAAGTAACATGATGATTGAGTGTCTATATAGCTGTGCCATGATATTTGCATTGCTACTAAGTAAACCTCCAATTGGTCCCCACTATTCCACCTGCTAAAACCCCTCATCCCGAGTTGGGTTGTCATCCCAATGCCCAACAGACCACCCCCAACCCCCCAGATCCCATGGCTCCGGAGAGACCGTGACCCATCCTTCGAAAAGAGCACACAGTGCCACCCACAGAACAGAAGCAGATCAACCGCCAAATGCATTTCCATCACCCTCACTCAAACAATTATTGTGATTCATCCTATATTGTCCCTAACATCTTTTACTCCCTCGCAACAGTTGTGGGACACACACACACACACACACACACACACACACACACACACACACACACACACACACACACACACACACACACACACACACACACACACACACACACACACACACACACACACACACACACACACACACACACACTCAACCCCTTTCCCCCACAACAACCATAGACTCAGATTCTCAACAGTTGCACCACACCAGAGCCCAATTCAAGAAAGGTCTTGATTTACGAATGCATATACAGTCGCAGCTGTACGCGAAGTCCTGCAAAACTGAGCCAAAAAAAAGGCAGAAATGGGGAGATCTGATGAACCATTGTCACGTCCTAGATGATGGAGGTCAGATATACCCCCTTCACCTGAAACACTCACAACATGGTACCCCGTTGTTACCATATTCCCAAACATCTCCATGCAGTCAGACCTTTGATTTTGTGCCTGGGTGGGGGCACCCCACCGGACAGGTACAAGGTCGTCAGGGTTCTCTTTAGCATCTTTGACAATTTCCTTTGATATTATGGTCTCCCATCAGGGGGCTCTGGCTTTGCAGGACCAACCTGCCAGACTGGCTCAGAATCATGAGGGGACGCATTGACCGCATTTAGGTTGCATACAGGCCGCTTACATCAGGCCCATAAAACAAATAGGAACTTCTCCTTAGTATCTGGGTCATTCAGGTGGGTGTCTAGGGTATAGGGTTGTGGACCATTCCCTCAATATAGGACCATAAATAAATAAATTAACATTTATTTTAAAAATGTAGCTCCACATGATAGGACAATAAATAAATTAGATGTATAATTTATTTTAAAATGCAGTTCCACCATGATAAGACAATACAAAAAAAGATGTATAATTCATTATGAAATGTATATCCCTCATCTGCACAAAATTGAAAGCTCTCTCACAACTCCTGCTCACAGACATTGGTTCTGGGATATGCAACCATTTCTTTTCCCAGTCACTTAACGCCACACTTTACCCAAACACCAAAAAACACACCACACCATCCATCTCAATACATCCACACATACCCACATACCGCGCCTTCTGTCTGCTGTGTTTTTATCTCCACCCTGTTGAATTAGTGCTTTTGTCTTCCAATTAGTTATATTTGAAGATAGATAGAAAAGCTAAACTCAGCAAAAAAAGAAACGTCCTCTCACTGTCAACTGCGTTTATTTTCAGCAAACTTAACATGTGTAAATATTTGTATGAACATAAGAAGATAGCCATGGAGAATAGCCATGGAGTAGTCTTTGTGTCTCTGAACGATTGATTATCAATATACAGTTTGCAGAGCTAAGCGTTTCCCTTTCAATCTACTTTCCTTGAAAATTGGACACAGAACTTTGCGCCGTTCTGCAATTTCCTTCGGGAACTGATCATTCATGCCTATTTTCGTGCCAGCAAGTCATTTAACCAGGCTTTTAACCATTATTTTATCTTCAAATAAAGCAAATTAGGCAACGATTTGCCGTTCATACCTCTGCTCGAAGTGGTGTACATGTTCCAGTTGGATTTTGTCAATAGCTTCGTGTGGGATCTGAAGCGCTGTAAGGAGGAACTCTCTAACTACACATTCAGGAACTTCTCCTTCTTTCTCTTGGATACCTCTAAGTACCAAATGATCTCTCATGGATCTAGTCTGTATGTCAAGTAAGGCTTCTCTCAGAACAATGTTCTCCTTTTAAAGTTCATTAACTTCGGTTGCAATCTTATCGACTGTCCCTTTTAGCTTGTTTGTGTCTTTCTCCAATGTCGCAGTTTTTTCGTCACTCATCCCGAGGCCTTCAACTCTTTTATATCCTTACTGACTAGTTCAAGTATACCCAGTTCGTCATTTATTGATATTAACAGATCGGTTTCGAGCTTTACCATTCCCGGTGGTGAAAAGATTAAATTGTCTGTGTCTGTAGAAGAGTCACGTTTCTGTCTTGAGATAGGTTCCCCTGTCTTACTCTCCGTCATGTTGAGATAGGTTCCCCTGTCTTACTCTCCATCATGTTGAGATAGGTTCCCCTGTCTTACTCTCCGTCATGTTGAGATAGGTTCCCCTGTCTTACTCTCCGTCATGTTTGGGTGTTGCTTGTTTTGCTAATATTTGTCAATACATTTCTCTAGTCTTGAGATTTGTTTTGTGTTGTTATCCAGATTGAAGGTTATTACCCACCAAATTGTGAAGTGCTAATATTTAGTCTAACTTACCGATATTGAATATTGCTTTTTTATCTTGAGGTGATCTACATTGATGTGTTCAGTCCGCCATCTTGCTCCTGTCACTACTCATTAAGTGTCTGGCTCAACCTCTTCTAATCTTAGTGACCGTGTTGTGGTGTTTCACCAGGACATCTGGATACAGCCAGTCAGACAGACCCCCATTGAGAGAAAAACACTCAGAATGTAACACTTGTGTATAGGAGATCTTACACCTTTTCACCGTGACATGGTTTATCCAAACACACATCCATACACTCATACACATAAGACAAGGGTTTATCTGTATGACTTTAACAGTGATTACAGGAAGATTAGCATTAAAGGATTGTAAGGTCGGGAATAACAGAAAGAAAAGATGAAACGTGTGAGAGGAGGATTGGGTTTTGGGAGGAAGGAGTGAAAAGAGAGATCGGTGGGATTGGCACGCTGGAGAAGTTGGCTCTGCACGGGTGAATCCCGGATTCAACTGTACAGGGCAGATGGCATGGTGGCGGTGGGCTTATGGTATGGGCAGGCATAAGCTACGGACAATGAACACAATCAGATTTAATATTGCAGATAGATTTTAGCTTCCATCAATGTAATTGTCTGCATCATTTCCAATCCCATATATATTTTTTTGTAAGTATGTACATATACATACAGTACTAGTCAAAAGTTTGGACACACCTACTCATTCAAGGGTTTTTCTTTATTTTACTGTGTTCTCCATTGTAGAATAATAGTGAAGACATCAAAACTATGAAATAACACATATGGAATTATGTAGTAACCAAAAAAGTGTTAAACACATTTTAGATTCTTCAAAGCAGCCACCCTTTGCCTTGATGACAGCTTTGCACCATCTTGGAATTCTCTCAACTAGCTTCATGAGGAATGCCTTTCCAACAGTCTTGAACGAGTTCCCACATATGCTGAGCACTTGTTGGCTGCTTTTCCTTCACTCTGCGGTACGACTCATCCCAAACCCTCACAATTGGGTTGAGGTGTGAGGTGTGTTTTGGGTCATTGTCCTGTTGAAAAACAAATGATAGTCCCAAGCGCAATCCATATCCAATGGCATATCGCTGCAGAATTCTGTGGGAGCCATGCTGGTTAAGTGTGTCTTGAATTCTAAATAAATCACCAACAGTGTCACCAGCAAAGCACCAGCACACTTCCTCCTCCATGCTTCACGGTGGGAAACACACATGCAGAGATCATCTGTTCACCTACTTTGCGTCTCACAAAGACACAGTGGTTGGAATCACAAATCTCAAATTTGGACTAATCGTGTTTCTTGGCCCAAGCAAGTCTCTTCTTCTTATTGGTGTCCTTTAGTAGTGGTTTCTTTGCAGCAATTCAACCATGAAGGCCTGATTCACGCAGCCTCCTCTTTACAGTTGATGTTGAGAGGTGTCTGCTACTTGAACTCTGTGAATCATTTATTTGGGCTGCCATCTGAGGTGCAGTTAACTCTAGTGAACTTATCCTCTGCAGTAGAGGTAACTATGGGTCTTCCTTTCCTGTGGCGGTTCTCATGAGAGCCAGTTTCACCATAGCGCTTGATGGTTTTTGCGACTGCACTTGAAGAAACTTTCAAAGTTCTTGACATATTCAGAATTGACTGACCTTCATGTCTTAAAGTAATGATGGACTGTCATTTCTCTTTGCTTATTTGAGCTATTCTTGCCACAATATGGACTTGGTCTTTTACCAAATAGGGCTATCTTCTGTATGCCACCCCTACCTTGTCACAACACAACTGATTGGCTCAAACGCATTAAGAAGGAAAGAAATTCCACATATGAACTTTTAACAAGGCACACCTGTTAATTGAAATGCATTCTAGGTGACTACTTCATGAAGCTGGTTGAGATAATGCCAAGAGTTTGTAAAAATGTCATCAATGCAAATGGTGGCTACTATGAAAAATCTCAGATATGTTTAGATTTTTTTAACACGTTTTTTTTGGGTTACTACATGATTCCATGTGTTATTTCATAGTTTTGATGTCTTCACTATTATTCTACAATGTAGAAAGAAAAATCCTGGAATGAGTAGGTGTGTCCAAACTTTTGACCTGTACTGTATATATATATTTTGCATATATATATTTTCCTTTATTATGTTCCCCTAACCCTACCACTCCTCCCCTAATTGGACCAAACTAATGGACAACAACACTTTTGCTTCCCAAGTGCCGCAGTGGTCTAAGGCACTGCATCTCAGCGCTTGAGGCATCCCTACAGACACCCTGGTTCAAATCTAGGCTGTATCACAACCAGCCGTGATTGGGAGTCCCATAGGGTGGCGCATAATTGGCCCAGCGTTATCCGGATTTGGCCGGGGTAGGCCGTCATTGTAAATAAGAATTGGTTTTGAACTGACTTGCCTAGTTAAATAAAGTTTACATTTATACATACTATATACATTTTACAATAGTTCTCTTTTTTGAGTTTTTAGTCTCATCCTTCAGCTACCCTAAACCCCTCCCATCTATCTCTGAACACCATCCAGTTTAGATTTTTATTTACCATATATTTTTCAACTGTGCTGTGATGTTTCACAAACGTTCTGAACCTTTCCAATTGCATTTTATCTATGGCTATTTGAGTGCCCATAGATACCGTGACGAGATCCTGAGGCCCATAATCGTGCCATTCATCCCCCGCCATCACCACATGTTTCAGCATGATATTGCACGGCCCCATGTCGCAAGGATCTGTACACAATTCCTGGAAGCTGACAATGTCCCAGTTCTTCCCTAGCCTGTATACCCACCAGACATGTCACCCATTGAGCATGTGTGGGATGCTCTGGATCAATGTGTAAGACAGCATGTTCCAGTTCCCACCAAATCCAGCAACTTTACACGGCCATTGAAGAGGAGTGGGACAACATTCTACAGGCCCCAATCAACAGCCTGATCAACTCTATGCAAAGGAGATGTGTCGCGCTGCATGAGGCAAATGGTGGTCACACCAGATACTGACTGGTTTTCTGATCTGTGACCAATTGATGCATATCTGTATTCCCAGTCATGTGAAATCCATAGATTAGGGCCTAGTGAATTTATTTCCATTGACTGATTTCCTCATATGAACTGTAACTCAATAAAACTTTTGAAATTGTTACATGTTGCGTTTATATTTTTGTTCAGTGTAGTTTTTGGTAAAAACATTTTTAAAGACTGTAAAATCACCAGGAATTCAGCAAAACAATAATAATTTAGGAAGTCTGTTCCCAATTATTCCTACAAATAAAATAAAAAGAGGTATGTGATCGTGTCTCAATGTAAGAGATATAACGATTGTTATTTTCAAATACAATCTCGTTTTGGGCTTAGGTGTTGTCAATTTAAAGTGGAAAACTTTTTCTAATTATTTTCCAGCCCTACGACCATTCCCTCCGATCTAGTTGCCTACCCCTGATGTAAGGGGAAGAAGAGACTGCAAACACTCTAGGGGCCAATGTATCTGAAATGAGGACGGTAATAAATAGACCTGTGGGGGACTCCGCAAGGTATGGGCCCTCTAATACACACACACACACACACACACACACCGATGTGCTCTCTCAGTACTCTCCCCCCTAAATAGCCATTACCTCACAGCTCCCTGACTCCAATACTCTCACCGGAGCTGAACACAGACCTGTGGAAGCCCTCACACTGATTCAACTGAACGATCAGTGGTTAAAAGAAGTCGGAGCTACATGGAGCCATGCTCCAGCAAAGGGAAAATCATATTTTTATCCAAAATAACATGTCCATCCAACTCTAAACAATCACTTTATCCAACTCTAAACAATCACTTTATCCAACTCTAAACAATCACTTTATCCAACTCTAAACAATCACTTTATCCAACTCAAAAAAGTATGTTTATCCAACTCAAAAAATGATGTTTATCCAACTCAAATGACTGCACTGAAATGTGTTTAGATGACCTGTACTTTAGTATAAGCTATGTGTTTGTGTGTTTATACACTGATTCATGTCTACTATACACTGTAGATGTGTTTGTGTGTTTATACACTGATTCATGTCTACTATACACTGTAGATGTGTTTGTGTGTTTATACACTGATTCATGTCTACTATACACTGTAGATGTGTTTGTGTGTTTATACACTGATTCATGTCTACTATACACTGTAGATGTGTTTGTGTGTTTATACACTGATTCATGTCTACTATACACTGTAGATGTGTTTGTGTGTTTATACACTGATTCATGTCTACTATACACTGTAGATGTGTTTGTGCATGTTTGGAGCACAGGGGGTCTAGTCCTCTTCCCCTTTCTCATCGGTGACACAGATGCATATTGATTTCAGAGAGCCTGCTGAGAAACCATGCTGACTGACAGTACAGGAAGAGAACATGGTACACACACACACACACACACACACACACACAAACACACACACACACACACACACACACACACACACACACACACACACACACACACACACACAACAAAGACCCCCAATCTTTTGCTCACACACATATGCTGCCCTTCTAACCCAAAGCTGCCCACGCAGCAAAAGCACACAAACAGTGTGTACTATATTATGCTATGTCTAATACCCAATGACATTGCCCTGAGGCAAAACACAGAGAATGCCATGCCATTGAGGCTAGCTCCTCTACCAATAGTAAGTATGGTAGACCCTGTTTCTGGAAGCCATAGTTTGGTCTGGTTGTTTTAGCGCTACTATGATTAATAAGTAACTACAACAAATCCATCAGGTAAGAATATCATACTGATTGGTGTCCAACCACATTGTTTCCACCAGGTTTAACCTGAGAGGAGCATGGGTTCCTCGCATGGGTTCCTCGCATGGGTTCCATTGCATGGGTTCCCCGCATGTTCCATTTCCTACTCCTTTATCCAAGTCTAACGCAACTCAAAATAATAAGTTCATCAAATTGTATCTAATAATAATTTGATCTAACTCAAAACAATATGTTTTACCAACTCCTACTCCCCTTGTCAGTTGCTGTCTACAATGTTTTCCACCAACTGTACAAAGTGTTCATCAGTCATGAAGCTGGGTTATAGCCAAGACATTATGATCTCTGCCTGTTTTGAGGATCTTCCTTCCAACAATGGGTATCAGTGTGGAGATCAGAGGTTGGTTGTGGCCAGTGTTCAGTCATGCTCTCTCCCTCTCCAGCCTGCATATCAATGGAAGGAAGCCACTATCTGATCTCAGCCAGGAATTGTATTTATAATAATATGATAAATCATATGCACACACACACACACACACACACACACACACACACACACACACACACACACACACACACACACACACACACACACACACACACACACACACACACACACACACACACACACACACACACTGCATTGGGAAAGGAGTGTGGCATCTCTCCTGCAAATGTACACAAACACATCTGCGTGTGTTAATACTAATGCGATTAATGTGATTTGTGTTGAAAAGCAGCCAGTTTGTTTTCGTGTCGTCCCGAGGGAATGCACAGTGGCATCACCAGGGGGAATAAGGGAGCCATGATGCTTCCTTCATTATTTCCTCGCATCTTCAGACAGTGACCAATGAAGAGCCCCAAACCACAGTAGAAGGATCAATCAGAGACTTGTGCTCAGGGGGATTCCCAGTTTCCACAATGTTTCTAAACAGCGATGATACCAAGGTCAGATGTCATGTCATGGAGAGCCATCGCTCTTTATGGCGGCTGAACAATAGTGAATATTAGAAAAAAGGGTTCCAAAGGGTTCTTAAGTTTTCCCTATAGGAGAACCCTTTCTGGTTCTAGGTCGAACCCTTTTGGGTTTCAAGTAGAACTCTTTGGAAAGGGCTCTACATGGAACCCAAAAAGGTTCTACCTGGAACCAAAAGGGTACGTCCTAGAACCAAAAAGGGTTCTTCAAAGGGTTCTCCTATGGGGACAGGTGATGAACTCTTTTAGGTTCTAGATAGCAATTTTCTTCTAAGAGTGTAGCAATGGATGAAAAGCAAACATGACCAAATGAGTCGGCTACGGAACAGTACAGACAATTGCTTTAACTCTAACTCCAATAAGCCCTCTTGCTGAAGTTCCTATTACCATCTTACGCTTTAATACAATTGTCAGAGAGAGAGAGAGAGAGAGAGAGAGAGAGAGAGAGAGAGAGAGAGAGAGAGGGAGAGAGAGAGAGACCGTACACTGGTTATGTAACCATATACAGTGCCTTGCGAAAGTATTCGGCCCCCTTGAACTTTGCGACCTTTTGCCACATTTCAGGCTTCAAACATAAAGATATAAAACTGTATTTTTTTGTGATGAATCAACAACAAGTGGGACACAATCATGAAGTGGAACGACATTTATTGGATATTTCAAACTTTTTTAACAAATCAAAAACTGAAAAATTGGGCGTGCAAAATTATTCAGGCCCTTTACTTTCAGTGCAGCAAACTCTCTCCAGAAGTTCAGTGAGGATCTCTGAATGATCCAATGTTGACCTAAATGACTAATGATGATAAATACAATCCACCTGTGTGTAATCAAGTCTCCGTATAAATGCACCTGCACTGTGATAGTCTCAGAGGTCCGTTAAAAGCGCAGAGAGCATCATGAAGAACAAGGAACACACCAGGCAGGTCTGAGATACTGTTGTGAAGAAGTTTAAAGCCGGATTTGGATACAAAAAGATTTCCCAAGCTTTAAACATCCCAAGGAACACTGTGCAAGCGATAATATTGAAATGGAAGGAGTATCAGACCACTGCAAATCTACCAAGACCTGGCCGTCCCTCTAAACTTTCAGCTCATACAAGGAGAAGACTGATCAGAGATGCAGCCAAGAGGCCCATGATCACTCTGGATGAACTGCAGAGATCTACAGCTGAGGTGGGACACTCTGTCCATAGGACAACAATCAGTCGTATATTGCACAAATATGGCCTTTATGGCAGAGTGGCAAGAAGAAAGCCATTTCTTAAAGATATCCATAAAAAGTGTTGTTTAAAGTTTGCCACAAGCCACCTGGGAGACACACCAAACATGTGGAAGAAGGTGCTCTGGTCAGATGAAACCAAAATGGAACTTTTTGGCAACGATGCAAAACGTTATGTTTAGCGTAAAAGCAACACAGCTCATCACCCTGAACACACCATCCCCACTGTCAAACATGGTGGTGGCAGCATCATGGTTTGGGCCTGCTTTTCTTCAGCAGGGACAGGGAAGATGGTTAAAATTGATGGGAAGATGGATGGAGCCAAATACAGGACCATTCTGGAAGAAAACCTGATGGAGTCTGCAAAAGACCTGAGACTGGGATGGAGATTTGTCTTCCAACAAGACAATGATCCAAAACATAAAGCAAAATCTACAATGGAATGGTTCAAAAATAAACATATCCAGGTGTTAGAATGACCAAGTCAAAGTCCAGACCTGAATCCAATCGAGAATCTGTGGAAAGAACTGAAAACTGCTGTTCACAAATGCTCTCCATCCAACCTCACTGAGCTCGAGCTGTTTTGCAAGGAGGAATGGGAAAAAATTTCAGTCTCTCGATGTGCAAAACTGATAGAGACATACCCCAAGCGACTTACAGCTGTAATCGCAGCAAAAGGTGGCGCTACAAAGTATTAACTTAAGGGGGCTGAATAATTTTGCACGCCCAATTTTTCAGTTTTTGATTTGTTAAAAAAGTTTGAAATATCCAATAAATGTCGTTCCACTTCATGATTGTGTCCCACTTGTTTTTGATTCTTCACAAAAAAATACAGTTTTATATCTTTATGTTTGAAGCCTGAAATGTGGCAAAAGGTCGCAAAGTTCAAGGTGGCCGAATACTTTCGCAAGGCACTGTAAATATAACTACTAGAACAGACACTAGAATGGGGAAATCAGAACAATTACTTGAAAAGGGGATTACCTTTCTAGTAATTGTATTTCTATGACTGTAACTGGCCTCTGCAGACTAAAGCAATGGCGCCTGCCTCTGTCTGTTAGAGTGTGAATAACACTTTGCTCTCACTCCTTCTAGCGTGGGTGACTAATTCAGATGATCAGTGTGGATCATGAATGAGTAGGGGAGGCGTGATCATTCATAGCACTGCTACCAGATACAGGCTGACTGGTCTGTTTCCTAATGGAAGCACACATCTGGGGAAGCCAGGGGTCAGGCAGCCAGGGGTCAGGCACTACACATATTACACTCTAATTCTATAGTGCTAGTCCTGGAGGAACATTCATATAGACATAGCGATAGACACTGATTATGATAGTGTTATGTATGGGTTATGAATGTGTTATGAAGTCCTTATGTAGGTACCCTTCAAACAATGTGTCACCCTATAATGAATGTGCTGAATAGCTGATAATGTAATTTATACACTCAAAGTATCTAATATTGTATGACAAATTATGGACCACCAGCTTTTGGGCCCAGTACTGTATTATGAAGTAGACTACAGTAGATACTCTCTCTCTCTCTCTCTCTCTCGCTCACTCTCTCTCTCTCTCTCTCTCTCTCGCTCTGTCTCGGTCTCTGTCTCTGTCTCTCTCTCTTTCTCTGTCTCTCTCTCTCTCTCTCTCCCTCTCTCTCTCTCTCTCTCTCTCTCTCGTTTCACTTTTAAGCCTCCACTACATTAGGACAACCAATGACCTAAGACCCTCACAATTAATTTGTGATATAATTCAGAACACATATGTAATATAATGATATACTAACTCCCAATCTAGATATGAATGAGATGTGTCTTTACTCAGTAACAACATGTACATCCCAAAATGACACCCTATTCCCTTTATAGTATCCTACTTATGACTATGGTCCATAGGGCTCGGTTCAAAAGTAGTACACCGAATGCACAAAACATTAGGAACACCTGCTCTTTCCATGACATAGACTGGCCAGCTGAATCCAGGTGAAAGCTATGATCCCTTATTGATGTCCACTTCAAACAGTTTAGATGAGGGGGAGGAGACAGGTTAAAGTAGGCTTTTTAAGGTTTGAGACATGGATTGTGCATGTGTTCCATTCAGAGGGTGAATGGGGCAAGACAAAAGACGTAAGTGCCTTTGAATGAGGTTTGTGTCAAGAACTGCAATGCTACTGGGTTTTTCACGCTCAACATTTTTCCGTGTGTATCTAGAATGGTCCACCACCCAAAGGACATCCAGCCAACTTGACACAACTGTGGGATGCAATGGAGTCAACAATGGACCAGCATCCCTGTGGAACACTTTCGACACCTTGTAGAAACCCTGCCCTGATGAATTGAGGCTGTTCCGAGGGCAAAAGGGGAAGGTGCAACTCAATATTAGGGAGATGTGGATAGGCAAGCCAAATGAGAACACTTTCTACTGCAGTCTTGGAGCATTCATTTATCTTTATGCAGATGTCAGGGAGGACCAATGACCACACTGCCCATAATGAGGACACAACCAACCCTACAGCCTTCTGTAGTGACTTCACAGAGGACTAGACACCATAGCAGAGGACTAGACACCATTTCCTGTTGCATGCAGCTCTGTGAAAACAAGCTCTCTGACGACTACCACACATAGAACATCACACTCTATCAAAGAGTAAGAGAAAGTGTGAGAGAGAAAGGAGCGAGAGAGATTGTGTGTGTGTGTGTGTGTGTGTGTGTGTGTGTGTGTGTGTGTGTGTGTGTGTGTGTGTGTGTGTGTGTGTGTGTGTGTGTGTGTACCATGTTCTCTTCCTGTACTGTCAGTCAGCATGGTTTCTCAGCAGGCTCTCTGAAATCAATATGCATCATGGACTGGACGAAAGTCAAACGAGGTCTCTGCATCCTCGTGCTGTTCTAAACTCTGACAGCTGAAGCCCCTCTGACCAATGGCATCTCTCATCCCCCTCGTTCTCCCCCCTCCATTCCCACCCTCCCATCATCATCCCATCACTTTGTCGACAGGATTTAAACAAAGCCTCTCAGCTTCTGATCAGCCACTTTGGACAGGAAGCCACAGACTCAATCAGACCATATTTGCAACACATAGAGATGACACGCAGAGGGGAAGCTCCATTGAGAGCCTCAAACTGACCATACAGAAGAGAATATCCTCGCAATAAGCCCCTTATCCAATACCTAGCATCATCCCCATCATAACCAATAGCGGATAGTGCCCTTTCCGGCCAACACCAGAGACATTGACTATCAATCTGCCCATTTAAAATGGTAATGTAATGTTTTATTTTATTTTATTTTAATTTTAATGTCATAACCATTGTGTTTGCGATTGAGCCTTCGGAATGGAAACCTTTTGAATGTCATGTAATTTAACCTCTAGATCAGGCAAATTAAAATCTGGACTTTGAAGCCAGTTCTACGCTGATTTTCATTCTTTCCCACTAACCAGGGACTGATAATGACCTGGGACACCAGGTGCGCGCAATGAATTATCAGGTAGAACAGAATCGGCAGTACTCTGGACCTGCAGGCTCAGATTTGAATACCTCTGCTCTAGATATCAGTATGCTGCTTACCTTCCGATCATGGTGGAATGCTGCTGGACAGCAGCCTCCAGAAGGCGCTCCAGGATGGTCCATTCCCCCATGATGGCCGTGGTTACTCCTCTGGGTACAGGAACCCCGCTGTTGGCCCTCACTCTGGGCTTTGAGGTGCCCTAGGCCCACGTGCGTCTACCCACCGGAGGGGAAGAGAGAGCGCTGCTGCTGGGTGGGACTGGGGGCCGAGGGCGTCCTCTATTACAGCTCACTGGGCCCCCATAGCTGCCTGATGGACATCCCTGGACCCCTGCTGCGCTGACCTGAGATGACTGGACCGGTGCTTCTCTGTATGCCGCTGTGCAGACACACACATACAAACTCTGTATCTGGTGGCAGAGTTGGTGTCCCTGTTTTCACTTGTTCTGTCCTCACGTGGGCTCTCTCTTTGTGAACCTGCCCTCTAGGTGTACCTGGCCTCTCTACCTATCTCTGTCTCCAGCTGCCCTGCTTCTTTCACACAGACAAACACACACACACAGCTGCCCCTGCTCGCTACCACAACACACGTAGACACACTCTCTCCCCAGCTGTCGTAATCCCTCAGCCACTGTGCTATGTCTGATAAAACACCACCCAATACAATGAAACCAAACTCACACACTCTAAATGCCCTGCCATGCACTGAGACTTACAGTGTGCAGGAACAGTGATCCATCGCACCCAGTCTCACAAGCACACTCCTTCACGCTCACACACTCGCACTCGGTCCTCAACAGTCAAAGATCAGCGTCTGTCTTCTCTCTCCACTCCTCCCTCATCCTCCTCTTCCCTCCCTCCACTCTGTCTCTCCTCCGTCCTGTCTCTCTCGCCTTCCCTGTGGCTAGTCTTGTGCTTCTCTGCCTCTCTCCCTCTCCCTCTCTCCTCTCTCCTCGTTGTGTTCACACCGTCAGCGGTGGAGTAGTGTAGCTCTCTCTCTCTCGTTTACTCTCTCGCTCTCCCCCTCTCACTATGGCAGAGAGCGAGAGTGAATTTCTGCTTTGCTGGTGCTCATAAGGAAAGCTCCTCACTGGTTTCTCTCAGCGTGCTAGAGGAATGATAGCTCTTCTTCTTCTCCCTCCCTCTGCTGCTTCTCTGCCTTCATCTAGTTTCCCCTCACAGTTTGACACTGTCTCCACCTTCTCCACCTGCCCACTCCCTCTCTCTTACTCTCTCTCGCTCACTCTCTCTCTCGCTCACTCTCTCTCTCTCACTCCCTTTCTCTTTCTCTCCCTCTCTTACTCTCTCTCGCTCACTCTCTCTCTCTCTCACTCCCTTTCTCTTTCTCTCTCTCTCTCTCTCACTCTCTCTCTTTCTCTTACTCTCTCGCTCTTTGCCTGCAGGCACCCGGCTCGTGCGTGTGTCCAGAAGATTAGAGAGAGGAATCATCACTCTGCTCATCCCTCCATCCTTCGCTCTGTTTATCCCCTCCTCTCTCTCATCTCTCAGTGTTCCACTCCAATTACAACACAACCGACACACAAAGCATTTTCCTTTATCACTCTCATCCTGCCTTGCTTTTCCTCCATTTTCCGCACCTACTGGCGTGACTGGTCTACCTTCCTTTCCCCTTTTCTACCTCTCCTCTCATCTCACCTTTTGTGTGTACACAGAGCGTTCACATTGACAACTGTGTTTATTGGCACTGGCATGGTGTTGGGGGATGTAGAAGACTGCCATGGTCACCTTCGCTGTTGTGGCCTCAAATGCACAAACACTTGCTAAGTCTCTGGTGGAAATGCGAACATACAGATGACCCCTCTCTCTCTCTTTCTACCCACAGCCAAGGGAAGGAGAGAGCAGAGCAAGACTGAAGGCGAGTGTGTGTGTGTGTGTGTGTGTGCGTGTGTTGGAATTAAAGAGAGACAAGATTTAACAAAGAGATTTGACGTTTGAAGCAGCTTGCAGTTTCTATATTTGACATTTGGAGAAACGTGGAAAAAGTCTAATTCTGCAGTGACTTTGAACCTAGACCAGATGATGCGCTCTCTCTCTCTCTTCATGCATAACCCTTTCTAAGCAGGAAATGACATCACAATGGGAGTGGAGTGCCCGAGGCCTTTACAAGGTGTATATACTAGTGTGTCTGTGTATTATCAGCTGGACACCAGCACAGACACCGGACTGGGAGGACTCATGGAGAGCAGTCACAAGGATCCAGACCCTTATCCTCCCTGGTGAATACAGACGTGGGATCTGACTTGTAAGCAGTTCATATCACTCTGTTACCCATCCTCTCACATTCATGGGAGAATCCACTGTGAGGTTCAGGTGAAGATTAGAAATACCTCCCAAGAGAAAGGTCTTTGACATAGTCATGTCCTGAGCGAGTGTGTTATGGTCAGTATCAGTGCAGTCGGTAGGGGAGGGGATGAGATATTCCCCACTCACCTTCACTATTCATGTGTCTTTGAGATAGGAGAAAGGAGAAAGGACAGCTTGAAGACCGGTATATAGGACTATAGGTGAGGAGACTGATGGTTGCTGGCTCAGCACACCGATGTGCTCGGGGAGCCGTGAGACACACTGTAATGAAGTGATGCAGGTGAACAGTGAGAGCGTTCATAATGTGTACCGCTCGACTCCACTCACGGCGCACCACAGTCATCTACCTCATGCTAAGGCAATCTGGCTCCATCAACGGCTCGCACGTGAGGTGAGGGAGAATAGGAGAAAAACATGAAAACCATCGCTCTCAAACACACCTAAATCTGAACACTCAAAATGACTGACGGTCATGGTGAACCAAAATGAACACCAAGATGGCTGGTAGCATTGACCGAATAGATTAAACGAGAACATTATTGTCCATTGCATTGTGAAATAGAAATGTGCCTTTTTACTCCTATTGTTGTCAACGGCCATAACATAGGTACGGTTTACTGTGGGCACAGTCTCAGAGCCATCAGTGTGTTGAGGGTAACTACACTGTGGGTAGGGGTAGGGTAATGTGGGCCCTGGATGGTGCCTGGCTGGCTGGCCCGAGGATTAGCGGTACGTTTGGTCACGTAGTGTAAATTAAATGGACTCGCTGTGTGAAAAAGGGGTTGACAAAATGTTTGAATGACTAACCTTTTCCCCTAGCAAATAATATATTGAATATCTCTTTAAGCATGGTCAAGTTAATAATTATGCTGTGTAGGATGGATTAAACCATCCAGACACAGTCGTCCTTCTGAACCGAGCTGCAGGACAGGAAGGAAACTGCTTAAGGATGTCACCATGAGGCCATTGGTGATATTAAAAGAGCTACCAGAGTTCAATGGCTGTCATGGGAGAACAGAGGATGGATCAACATTGTAGATACTCCACAATAATAACCTACATGACAGAGTGAAAATAATACAAATATACTGAATATGCATATAACAAGGTACTAAAGTAATACAGCAACAACAAAAAACTGAGCAAAGGAATACACTTTTTGGCCTAAATGCAAAGCCTCATGTTTGGGGCAAATTCGACAGAGTAACTGCCTCATTTTCAAACATGGTGGTGGCTGCATCATGGTACGGGTGTACCTGACATTGCCAAAGACTGGGGAGTTTTTCAGGATGAAAAGAAACAGGATGGAGCTAAGCACAGGAAAAACCATAGAGGGAACTCTGCTTCACACGAGACACTGGGAGATGAATTCACCTTTCAGCACGTCAACCACCTACAACACAAATCTACACCATAGTTGCTTACCAAGAGTTGAAAATTTGGAGCTAAAATTTTGAAAATAGTGGTCAAATATTGCACAACACAGGTGTGGAAAGCTCTTAAGAGACTCACCCAAAAAGACTCACAGCTGTAATCTCTGCCAAAGATGTTTCCAACGTGTATTGCCTGAAGGGGGCAAATACTTATCTAATCAAGGCAGTTTAATTTAACTCATTTTTATTTATTTTTTGCATTTCATCCACTTTGACAGAATTGTGTAGACAAAAGTACAATAAAATCCCACTATGAAATACAATACATTTTGGGATTGAATAGGCCAAAACAATGATATTGTTGCCACAAATGCAATGAGGCATTTAAATAGCAGTCAGTAAAAACAATGTCAATAATTAACTTGTTTTAATGAAATCAAGTCAGATTATGGCAAATAAAGGGATTTTGTACACAATAACAGATAAGTGATATAAGCACACAAGTCCAACTCTTGACACGTGGTTATAAACGTTACTACGTCATTAATCGCTTTGCGTATTCACTCAGGCATCCACCCCTTCTAACGAGGGTATTAATCTTGGTTTGATTACCAACTGGGAGGGAGACAGGAGAGCACCCTTCTGAAGTCTAACGTTCTCAACTGATGTTGACAGATCCAGATTATTTAAATATCCTGCCAATGAACTCATTTGACCTCAAAATGCATTAGACTGAATCTGACTGAATCTGTATAACACTACCTGGGTTGGGCTGGTTTGTGTTGTATATAGATGTGTGAAAATATCAAGGCCTGGCAAATGTTACAAGTTGTGGGGAATTTAACATTTTTCAACAGATGTAAAAAGGTGGCAAATCCATCAATAACAAAAAAAATGGGCTGAGTTGATTGATGACAATTGATGGGGCAAACAGTAGCTCTCTGGCTGGCTGTCACTCAGTGGTGGGTGCCGCTGTGTTGTTCGTGACGTCAGTCTTGAACTGTTCCATAGGTTGGTTTGGTCTCTAGGTGATCTCCCTGAAGGCCCTCTTTTCAACATACTTCACCTTGTGTCTCCTCTTGAACCTGTGGGAGGAGGCGGAGCACACAATCAAACACTGTCCATTCTAAAGCACGTCAACGGCTTCATAACAAATCAAGACTATATTCTCTTGTACAAGATAAACAAAAGGAGATGTGGAGGGAAAGCAGCATAGCGTGTTGCCCTCAGTTCCCAAGAGGCTGTTTACACAACAGCTCCCCGAGTTCCATGATTGTCTTCACATTTCCGAGGAAATACTGTTATCGCGAGGATGGGATCATCACTGGACACAGTCAGGCTCAAGCTGACTGAACCAACAGAGGGGGTGCACTACAACACAGTTACCCAGCTAACGTTGATAAACAACCAAAAATAACTACTGATTTTCTGGTTCATTAAGAAAGTCAAACATGTGTTTGAGTCAGATCATTCCCATTTCAAGCTCAGCTTTCTAAAAAGTTATTTCACAATATTTAGGCAAGTTAACTGGCTAAGGCATTGATCCTGCTTTGTAGTATAACTCTCTGGAAATAAACAAACAAATCTAGAAAGTTCCACTATGAAAGTTACAGACACACTAGGTATATGACATCACAGTTCAATATATTTCTGACATGAGATGCTGTTTGTTTTTAAAGGGAGAATAACTTACTTGGCTCGTTCTCTGGGCTCAATCATGTTCCTCTTCTGCATACTCTTGAAGCGGTCCTTGAGGACACTGCCCTCTGGCTGCAGGACACATAATTACATGTGAAGGGAAACATGTTAGTAAACCCATATAGATGAGTGCTCTGATGAAGGACCTTGCACCAAAACAGGGGTCAACGTGAGACGTTATTGAAGGGAATTACGTTGCTATCCTGAAACTTTTCAGCATTTCAGTTCCACATAAACTTTTGAACGAGTGTGCGGTCACTTTGAAATGTCCTTGTTTTTGAAACAAAAGCACATTTTTCGCCCATTAAAATAACATTAAATTGATCAGAAATAGTTTAGACATTGTTAATGACTGTTGTAGCTGGAAATGGCTGATTTTTTAATGGAATATCTACATAGGCCCATTATCAATAACCATCACTCCTTTGTTCCAATGGCACGTTGTGTTAGCCTTTTAAAATGAGAAACTTTGATTAGCCAATTGGTTAGAAAACACTTTTGCAATGACGTTAGCACAGCTGAAAACTGTTGTTCTGATTAAATAAGCAATAAAACGGGCCTTCTTCAGACTAGTTGAGTATCTGGAGCATCAGCATTTGTGGGTTCGAATACAGGCTTAAAATGGCCAGAAACAAAGACCTTTCTTCGGAAACTCATCAGTTTATTCTTGTTCTGAGAAATTAAGGCTATTCCATGAGAGAAATTGCCAAGAAACTGAAGATCTCGTACAACGCTGTGTACTACTCCCTTCACAGAACAGTGCAAACTGTTCAGGCCAACAGTTTTCAGCTGTGTTAACATAATTGCAAAATTATTTTCTAATGACCTATTAGCCTTTTAAAATGATAAACTTGGATTAGCTAACACAACGTGCCATTGGAACACAGGAGTGATGGTTGCTGATAATGGGCCTCTGTACGCCTATGTAGATATTCCATTTAAAAAATAAAATCAGTTTCAAGCTACAATAATAATTTACAACATTAACAATGTCTACACTGTATTTCTGATCAATTTGATGTTATTTTAATGGACAAAAAAAGAAAAGGGCTTTTGTTTAAAAAACAAGGACTAAGTGATCCCAAACTTTTGAACGTTAGTGTACATGGACATGGGTTCAAAGGTCAGCCGAGTATGATTGTATTGTAGAATGTGAGTGGGATACAGTCAGTCAAACCTTGAGTGTGCGCAGGGATCCAGGAATCTCATCACTTAGCTGGACCTCTAGATCCTGAGCCTGGAACCTGGGGAGATATGTGGGGGACAAGTTCAGACAGTATGGAGACAATAGACAAAACAGCAGCACAGACACAACTCACACTTAGGGGAAAGCAGCACTATAGAAATAAGGCTCAATTATTTGGTTTGGAATGGGGTATAGGCTCTTCTGGAGCCCATTGTTACAGAAATGTCTAGGACTACTTACAGTTCATACTATGATGCAATTTACTTGATCTGCTTTGCAAAATGGGGGAACAGTTGCATCTCACTCTAGGTATAAAATAGTAATAAATAACCAAGATAGCAGATAACAGTGGCAGCCCTGTGGAGGTACTGACCTGAGTCTGCCGAGACGTCGAGGCATGGACTTCTCTGCCTCCTGGTTGGCCTTGCGCTGGGCCACCCTCTCTCTAGTCTGCTGCTCCCCCCTCTTCAGGGTCGCCTGGATGGAGCGCAGCTGGAAGAGCTGCTGCTTCTTGTCAGTGAACACCCTTGCTGCCTGCTTCTGTTGCGACTGCACAGCGAGAGAGACACTGTCGGTCAGATCCTAAGCTAGCACATGGAGGGGAAAGACTAGGGCACGTTAGTGGGGAAAATACTTTGTAGTCTCGCGTACCTTTATCTTGTCGGCTCTCTCTCGCCTCCTTTCTTTCTCTGTCTTTTTCTCCTGCTGCAAGCCGCCACGAATAGAAACATCCTCTTCCTCCTCATCTTCTTCTTCCTCCTCTTCCACTAGCCCTTCCACTAGCTCCTGGAAGACTGTCTCCTGCAGAGAAACAGCGAGGAAGGTCAGGCAAAATTGAGCTGGACAGACCACATACAGGTCTGAATTGTGAAACGACGAACAGTTGAGCGGCGGGGGGAGGGGTGTACTGATGTTGTACCTCAGTGGCGGTATCCTCTCGGTTGACAGCCAGCTGTCTCTCTATTCTCAGCTCTGCTCTCTCCCGCTTCACCTCCACCTCATGGGCCTCTAGTAACAAGGCCTGAGAGAAAGGTCAGCACTTCAATACATCAACCACAGCATTACTCAACATGAAAAGACAGATCCTCACACACACACCAAGCGAGCAGAAACATTGATGAACGAACTAGAGGTCGACCGATTAATCGAAATGGCCGACTTCAAGGTTTCATAACAATCAGTAATCTGTATTTTTTTTTACACCTTTATTTAACTAGGCAAGTCAGTTAAGAACACATTCTTATTTTCAATGACGGCCTAGGAACGGTGGGTTAACAGCCCTGTTCAGGGGCATAACGACAGATTTTTTATCCTGTCAGCTCGGGGATTTGTTTTTGCAACCTTCCGGTTACTAGTCCAACGCTCTAACAACCTGTCTTATATTGCATTCCACGAGGAGCCTGACTACCTGTTACACGAGGTAAGTCAAGGTAAGTTGCTAGCTAGCATTAAACCTATCTTGTAAAAAACAATCTTAACTAGTTGCTCCTACCCTCTACTTTTTTAAACATTTTGTTAAAAATCGCGCAACATTTCAGCGCCCTGCTACTCATGCCAGGAATATAGTACGTTCATATGGTTAGAATGTGTGGATAGGAAACCCTCGGACGTTTTTAAAACTGGTTAAATCACGACTGTGGCTATTACATAACGTGCGTTACATCGGAAAGCGCAGGAAAACCTGATCACAGAAAATGGAAATAAATATCCTTGCGCCACTTCCAGCAATTGTTAACAGTGAGCCGAATTAGATAAGACCGAGCATTCAACTCCCACAGCATCCCCATGTTGTCTAGAGTCTTGTGAATTGAATCATCTTTGATTCTTGGTTGAACCGAAACAGGGGCACCACTTACCTCCGGTCTCCGCCCAGATCATTCCGGAAGAGCTCTCTCGTGAAATTTTTTCCAAGACGACATCGCCTATGGATGATTTTTATCGCTTATTAACGTTTACTAATACCTAAAGTAGCATTACAAACGTATTTCGAAGTGTTTTGTGAAAGTTTATCGTCTACTTTTTGAATTTTAAAAAATGACGTTACGTTGTGAAATCGCAGTTTTTTTCGTTTATCACACAGTCTACATATAACGATATCTTGGCTTTATATGGCCCGATTTAATCGAAATAAAGACCCAATAGTGTTTATGGGACATCTAGGAGTGCCAACAAAGAAGATGGTGAAAGGTAATGACTGTTTTCTATTTTATTGTGCGGTTTGTGTAACGCCGAAATGCTAATTATTTTGTTTACGTCCCCTGCTGTGCTTTTGTGTTGTAGTGTATTGGTGCATGCTATCAGATAATAGCTTCTCATGCTGTCGCCGAAAAGCATTTTAAAAATCTGACTTGTTGCCTGGATTCACAACGAGTGTAGCTTTAATTTGATACCCTGCATGTGTATTTTAATGAACTTTTGAGTTTTAACTAATACTATTAGCATTTAGCGTAGCGCATTTGCATTTCCAGAGCTCTAGTTGGGACGCAAGCGTCCCAAGTAGAGGCAAGAGGTTAAACCTGTTAAGTCTACCCCCTGCCTTTTCGAACATTCTGTTAAAAATCGCGCAACATTTCAGCGTCCTGCTACTCATGCCAGGAATATAGTATATGCATATGATTAGTATGTGTGGATAGAAAACACTCTGACGTTTCTAAAACTGGTTAAATCACGGCTGTGACTATAACAGAGCATGCGTTTCATCGAAAAGCGCAAGAAAAACTGATCACTGAAAACTGGAAAAAGTATCAATGCGCCACTTGCATGTATTGTTTATGGGAAACCAAATTACATGGGGCTGAGATTGCAAGTCCTACAGCTTCCATACGATGTCAATTGCCTAGCCTTTGTTTCTTGGTCAAACGAGTGAGAGAGAGCCCATTCCTTCCAGTCTCCGACAGGATGTTTTGGATGAGAAATTTCTGAACATGATTTCAAGACGTGGAGCTATTGAATACACATCGCCCCGTGATCAATTTGATAGATTATTAACGTTTACTAATACCTAAAGTTGGATTACAAAAGTATTTCGAAGTGTTTTGTGAAAGTTTATCGCCGACTTTTTTAATTTAAAAAAAATGACGTTGCGTTTTAAAACGCTGTTTTTCCCTGGATCACACACTATTCATAGATCGATATTTAGGGTATATATGGACCGATTTAATCGAGAAAAAAAAGACCCAATAGTGATGTTTATGGGACATCTAGGAGTGCCAACAAAGAAGATCGTCAAAGGTAATGAATATTTTATATTTTATTTCTGCGTTTTGTGTAGCGCCGGCTATGCTAATTATTTTGTTTACGTCCCCTTCGGGTATTTCGGGGTGTTGCATGCTATCAGATAATAGCTTCTCATGCTTTCGCCGAAAAGCATTTAAAAAATCTGACTTGTTGGCTGGATTCACAACGAGTGTAGCTTTAATTCAGTACCCTGCATGTGTGTTTTAATGAACGTTTGAGTTTTAACGAGTGCTATCAGCATTTAGCGTAGCGCATTTGCATTTCCAGATGGCTAGATGGGACGCATGCGTGTCGGGTCGACGTAAGAGGTTAACATAATAACTAGTTAACTACACATGGTTGATGATATTACTAGTGTATCTAGCGTGTCCTGCGTTGCATATAATCAATGCTGTACCTATTCAACTTTTTGGGATAGTGTCCCATACTGTTTTTATACTGTTTTTATTTATTTACTTTTCTGCTCTTTTGCACACCAATATCTCTACCTGTACATGACCATCTGATCATTTATCACTCCAGTGTTAATCTGCAAAATTGTATTATTCGCCTACCTCCTCATGCCTTTTGCACACATTGTATATAGACTGCCCATTTTTTTTCTACTGTGTTATTGACTTGTTAATGGTTTACTCCATGTGTAACTCTGTGTTGTCTGTTCACACTGCTATGCTTTATCTTGGCCAGGTCGCAGTTGCAAATGAGAACTTGTTCTCAACTAGCCTACCTGGTTAAATAAAGGTGAAATAAATAAAAATAGGGGGCAGCATTTGGAATTTTAGATGAAAAGCCTGCTCAAAGCCTGCTACTCAGGACCAGAAGCAAGGACATGCATATAATTGGTAGATTTGGATAGAAAACATTAGTTTCCAAAACTGTTAAAATAAAGTCTGAGTATAACAAAACTGAAATGGCAGGTGAAAACCTGAGGAAAATCCATCCAGGAAGTGCTATTATTTTGAAATGGGTGTTTTTCCAATGAAAGCCTATCTACCATTTAAAGGGATAGGACCCAGATTCCATTCCCTATGGCTTCCATTCCCTAGCTGTGAACATTCTTTAGACATTGTGTCAGGCTTTATTCTGAAAAATGAGGGAGAATGAGCAGTTTCAATGAGAGGCCAGTGGAATTTCCCCAACTTATTTGGAGCGCAATCCCGAGAGCACGCCTTTCTTGTTTTTCTTTTATATTGACAACGCTATTGTCTGGTTGAAATATTATCGATTATTTAGACTAAAAACAACCCGAGGATTGATTATAAACATCGTTTGACATGTTTCTACGAACTTTCCGGATACTATTTGGAATTTTCGTCTGTCTCTTGTGACCGCATTTGAGCCATTGGATTACTGAACAAAACACGCCAACAAAATTTAGGTTTTTGGATATAAAGAGTGACTATCGAACAAAACTAACATTTGTGTAACTGGGAGTATTGTGAGTGCAACCATACGAAGATCAAAGGTAAGTGATTCATTTTATTGCTATTTCTGACTTTCGTGACTAATCTACTTGGCTGCTAACTGTTTGTAATGTTTTGTGTGCTGAGCGCTGTCCTCAGATAATCGCATGGTTTGCCTTCGCCGTAAAGCATTTTTGAAATCTGACATGGCGGCTGGATTAACAACAAGTTAAGCTTTATTTTGATGTATTGCACTTGTGATTTCATGAAAGTTAAATATTTATAGTAATTTAATTTGAATTTGGCGCTCTGCACTTTCCCTGGAAGTTGTCGAGGTGGGACGCTAGCGTCCACTGATCCATAAGAAGTTCATTTCTCATCGAATCACAGCCTACTTCGCCAAACAGGGGATGATTTAACAAGCGCATTCGCGAAAAAAAGCACTCTTTCTAAAACTGTTTGAACATAACAGTCTGAGTATAACAGAACTCATATGGCATGGCAGGCGAAAACCTGAAAAGAATCCAACCAGGAAGTGGGACATTGAGGTTTGTAGTTTTTCAAAGCTTGGCCTACCGAATACACATTGAGATATGGATGAGGTTGCACTTCCTAGGGCTTCCACTAGATGTCCACAGTCTTTAGAAATTGGTTTGAGGATTCTACTATAAAGGAGGGGCTCAGGAGACCTATTCGAGTCAGTGGTCTGGCAGAGAGCCTTAGTCTCTTGATGTGCGCTCTCGACAGAGTTACTTCTCGTTCCAGTGCTTTTCTGAAGACAAAGGAATTCTCCGGTTGGAACATTATTGATGTTTTATGTTAAAAACATCCTAAAGATTGATTCCATACATCGTTTGACATGTTTCTAAAGGACTGTAACGGAACTTTGAGTTTTTGTCTGGACGAAATCGCGCCTCATGAAGATGGATTACTGGGCTAAACACGTTAGCAACATGTAGCTATTTGGACATCGATGATGGAACTTTATGGAACAAATCAGTCATTTATTGTCGAACTGGGATTCCTGGGAGTGCCTTCTGATGAAGATCAAAGGTAAGTGAATATTTATGGTATTGTTTCTAACTTTGTTGATTCCAAAATGGCGGATAATCCTCTGGCTGTTTTGGGTTCTGAGCGCTGTTCTCAGATTACGCTTTATTAAGTTTAAAAAAAAATCTGACACAGCGGTTGTATTAAGGAGAAGTCTCTTTAACTCTGTGAATAACACATCTTTTATCAATGTTTATTATGAGTATTTCAGCAAAATCACCAGATGTTTTGGAATCAAAACATTGCTGCACGTAAGACGCCAATGTAAACAGAGATTTTTGGATATACATATGCACATTATCGAACAAAACATGGTGTAACATGGATGTCCTATGAGTGTCATCTGATGAAGATCATCAAAGGTTAGTGATTCATTTGATCTATATTTCTGCTTTTTGTGACTCCCATCTTTGGCTGGAAAAATGGCTGTGTTTTTCGACTTTGCTATGACCTAACAGTCATGTGTTGTGCTTTAGCTGTAAAGCATTTTTGAAATCTGACAAGATGTGTAGATTAACAAGATGTTTATCTTTCATTTGCTGTATTGGACTTGATGTGCGAAAGTTACATATTTCTAAAAAATATTTTTGAATTTCGCGCGCTGCCTGAAGTCCATTTATTCCTAACAAAGACCGTAATTAATTTGCCAGAATTGTACATAATTATGACATAACATTTTTGGGGTGTACAATGTAACAGCAATATTTAGACTTAGGGATGCCATCCGTTAGATAAAATACGGAACGGTTCCGTATCTCACTGAAAGAATAAACGTTTTGCGAAATGATCGTTTCCGGATTCTACCATATTAATGACCAAAGGTTCATATCTCTGTGTGTTGTTATGTTATATAATTAAGTCTATGATTTGATAGAGCAGTCTGACTGAGCGATGGTAGGCAGCAGCAGGCTCGTAAGCATTCATTCAAACAGCACTTTCGTGTGTTTGCCAGCAGCTCTTCGCTGTGCTTCAAGCATTGAGCTGTTATTGACTTCAAGCCCATCAACTCCCGAGATTAGGCTGGTTTAACCGATGTGAAATGGCTAGCTAGTTAGCAGGAACGCGCTAATAGCGTTTCAAACGTCACTCGCTCTGAAACTTGGAGTAGTTGTTCCCCTTGCTCTGCAAGGGCCGCGGCTTTTGTGGAGCAATGGGTAACGATGCTTCGAGGGTGGCTGTTGTCGATGTGTTCCTGGTTCGAGCCCAGGTAGGGGCGAGGAGAGGGACGGAAGCTATACTGTTTCCCTGGCAATACTAAAGTGTCTATAAGAACTTCCAATAGTAATATTGAAGACTCATGTTAAAAGGAACCACCAGCTTTCATATGTTCTCATGTTCTAAGCAAGGAACTTAAATGTTAGCTTTCTTACATGGCACATATTGCACTTTTACTTTCTTCTCCAACACTGTTTTTGCATTACTTAAACCAAATTGAACATGTTTCATAATTTATTTGAGGCTAAATTGATTTTATTGATTTATTATATTAAGTTAAAATAAGTGTTCATTCAGTATTGTTGTAATTGTCATTATTACAAATAAATCTATTTTAAAAATTGATCGTCTGATTAATCGTATCGGCTTTTTTTGGCCCTCCAATAATTGGTATCGGTATTGAAAAATCAATCGGTCGACTTCCAGAACGAACCAGGATTGAAGGTTTGCGTTTTAATCACTGTTGTTAAGTGTAGTAAGTTACCTGATGGGAGAAGAAGTCTGGGTTGTAGGAGCCTCCGGGGGCTATGACTTCCACTGCCGGGAGAACAGAGGGCTTTGAGTTGAGCTTCTCTGGTCGCTAAGAGTGAACAAGACAGTGTTAAAAACCTCATGGTCAGACAGTAAATATACAAACGCTCCCATTTGCCTAAGTATCCCTCTTCACTATGCAGCACATACAATACTGAGAAACTATAAACTTTCAGGCAGTGACAATGCAGTATTCTTCTCACCTTCACACGCTTCTTCCCTGTTTGCTCAAGGTAGTAAGGATCAGCTGTCTCTTTGGCTGCAATATGTAGAAAAGATGGTCACAAACACCGACAAAAGAACTCCAGGATTTATTTCGAAATAATTGAGCATTTTTGAATAGTCAAACTTACCATCACCTCCCCACAGATCATAATAGGGTCTGTCTGGGAAGTTGTTGGCCGCCGTTTTTGATTTTGACGCTGTAATTGCCGGTCTGCGGTTCAAGAGCCGTTTCTGTCTCCGTGGTAACACACCCATGGCCGCCAATTTCTCTGCATTCTCTGCAATGCGGCGGAGTTTCTTTGCATTCGGTTGCTGGTGGGCCAAAATACTAGGGGAGAGAGGGAACTGAATTTTAAGTAGTGTCCCCAAGAAAAGGAAGAATTCAGTGCACAATCACAGTTTATTATGAGAATGAGGAATAAACTAACCTAAGTACACTTGTGTACTTTCAAAATATAGCCTTGCTGCATGGCTTCAGTTTATAACGTGGAGGCATATCTGGGTCGTATTAGTTCGTGCAAACAGTAGGAAAACCTTTCTCAACAGAAAACAAAAGTAAGTTCAGGTAGTCCCTCTGAGTTTCCGTTTCATTTCTAGTACATACGACCCCGGAGAGGGGAGGCAGCACAGCATGTTGCCCTCAGTTCCCAGAAGACTGTTCACACAACAGCTCCCTGAGTTCCATGATTGTCTTCACATTCCAGAGGAAATACTGTGAGTGCAAGGATGGGTTCATCACTGGACATTGTGCCATGCACAACTTGACTGACCCATCTCCAGGTAAGGGGCAGGATGCCGGGGGTGAGAGGGCCATGTTCAGGGTCAGAAACTCACTCTTTAGGTGGAGGGACGAGGGAGTCATGCTGCAGGATTAGGTCTATCCTCAAGGGCCGCGACTTTGACTTCTTCCCCTTCTTTCCCTCTTGGACTTCTGGCATCCGACACAGAAAACACTAACATCAGTGATTTGACACTCTAAACATTTACAAAACTGAAGCAGAAAATGTATTTATTATAAACAGTGGTATCATTTACCTGGCTGGACATATTTTCTCTGCTCTCCAATGTCCACAAAAAACAGGCTATCATCTGGCTTCTCAGATATCAGTCCTCTGTCGAAAAAAAAAGTAAATGAATAACTTCATATTTTGAAGCAAATAAAATGTGGGTATACAGCATGTGTTAAACTGTAAATAAGAGCATAAATGTTAGCTAGCTAAGTACATAAAAGCAGCCGAATCATACATGAGTAAACCGGTCAAGAAACAATTCAGTTTAGGTGTATTGCTCAAGTTTGGGTGCTTATAGACTGTGGTATAAACTACTTAAGTAAAAATACTTTAAAGTACTACTTAAGTAGTTTTTCCAGGTATCTGTACTTTACTATTTATATTTTTGCCAACTTTTACTTTACTACATTCCTTAAGAACTTCTCTAGGGTAGGGGCACTATTTTCACCTCCGGATGAAAAGCGCGCCCAAAGTAAACTGCCTGCTACTCGGGCACAGAAGCTAGGATATGCACACAATTAGTAGATTTTGATAGAAAACACTGAAGTTTCTAAAACTGTTTGAATGATGTCTGTGAGTATAACAGAACTCATATGGCAGGCAAAAACCTGAGGAAAAAAATCAAACCAGGAAGTGGGAAATCTGAAGTTTGTAGTTTTTCAAGTCATTGCCTATTGAATATACAGTGTCTGTGGGGTCATATTGCACTTCATAAGACTTCCACTAGATGTCAACAGTCTTTAGAACCTTGTTTGAGGCTTCTACTATGAAGGGGGAGAGAAAGAGAGCTGTTTCAACCAGGTGTCTGGCATGAGCTGATCATGCGTGTGCCACCTGTGTTGCACTGCATTTCAAAAGACAAAGTAATTCTCCGGTTGGAACATTATTGAAGATTTATGTTAAAAACATCCTAAAGATCGATTCTATACATCGTTTGACATGTTTCTACGAACTGTAACTGAACTTTTTGTCTGGACCTAGTGCTTGCGCCGTATGAATTTGGATTACTGGGCTAAACGCGAGAACAAAAAGGAGGTATTTGGACAAATGATGGACTTTATTGAACAAAACAAACATTTGTGGAACTGGGATTCCTGGGAGTGCATTCTGATGAAGATCAAAGGTAAGTTAATATTTATAATGCTATTTCTGACTTCTGTTGACTCCAACATGGCGGGTCTCTGTATGGCTTGTTTTTGTGCCTGAGCGCTGTACTCAGATTCTTGCATGGTGTGCTTTTTCCGAAATCTGACACAGCGGTTGCATTAAGGAGAAGTGGATCTAAAATTACATGCATAACTTGTTTCTTTTAACAATGTTTATTATGAGTATTTCTGTAAATTGATGTGGCTCTCTGCAAAATCACTGGATGTTTTGGAACTACTGAACATAACACACCAATGTAAACTGAGATTTTTGGATATAAATATGAACTTTATCTAACAAAACATACATGTATTGTGTAACAAAGTTCTATGAGTCATCTGACGAAGATCGTCAAAGGTTAGTGACTAATTTTCTCTTTCTGCTTTTTGTGACTCCTCTCTTTGGCTGGAAAAATGGCTTTCTGTGACTAGGTGCTTGATCTAACAATCGTTTGGTGTGCCTTCGTCGTAAAGTCTTTTTGAAATCAGACACTGTAGCTGGATTTACAAGTTTCTTTAAAATGGTGTAAAATACTTGTATGTTTGAGGAAATTTAATTATGGGATTTATGTTTTTAATTTGGCGCCCTGCAATTTCACTGGCTGTGGGCGAGGTGGGCCGCTACAGTCCCACATAATCCCAGAGAAAAAATAAATGTACTTTTTACTCCATTTTCAATGAAACCCAAAGGTACACGTTACATTTTGACAGGAAACGTGTCCAATTCACACTTACCAAGAGAACATCCCTGGTCATCCCTGCTGCATCTGATCTGGCACTCACTAAACACAAACGCTTCGTTTGTAACTGGTGTGTCCCCCACAAAAAATATGCCGTCTGGCTTGCTTAATCTAAGGCATTTGAAATGTATACTTATACTTTTGATACTTAAGTACATTTTAGCAATCCCATTTACTTTTGATACTAAGTATATTTAAAACCAAATACTTTCGGACTTTTACTCAAGTTGTATTTTACTGGGTGACTTTACACCACTGATTATAGCTAGGAATGCATGTCGGAAATTGTAAAAAAATATATATTTAAAAAAAATAGCATAGCTAGTTAGAATAAACAACCCAACGTGTATATTAGCATTGCTAGCTAGCAAAGTGGTGTTTCCATTTTTCCCAAGTGGACTTGGATTGATTGACATGCAAAACTAGCTAGCGTAATCAATGGTTTGATAATGTCGCAATACCTGCTAAATAATAGTTTATTGGTACTGTAAGTAATACACCTAGCTAGATAGCAACTGTAGCTAGCTAGAATGCAAGCAGTTATTGGCTAACACATGCTGCTCACCCTGTAGCCCTTTCCTGAAGTCTCACGTCATCCAAAAACTCTTCAACATCTTGAATATCACTGTGTTTGTTCCAATTCTTTTTCTTATTTTTATTCACACGCTTTCTCTGGCCACTGTTCAAGTCATCTGAACCGGCCGACGATTTAAAAGACATGAATCCTGGCTGCGCTGCTGCCACGCGTTTCAGTCTCTTGACCGCCGCCATGCTGGATCATCTGGGAGACGATGCGATGACGTCTGTTCTTCCTCTGTTGAGGTTCAGCACAAATTGATGAGCCCCTATGTCCACCTTGAGGAGGACTTGTGTAAAAAAAAAAAAAAACACCCCTGGAAATAAGATATTTGTAGGCCCCAAATGTATACATTGATAATACTTTTTTTTTTATTATTGCTAGGTCATTTAATACTTTTGTGATTTAAACGTGTATATAATACAATGTATACTAAAGCAATGTTTGTCACAATACACAAACATTCCAAGAAGTGTAAATCTGATAATCTAAATTGTTTGAATTCTTATATGAAGAACTACAGGTAACAGAAATCCTGTAATTGCTAATTTTGCAGTTATAGCCATTTTGTCTCGCGCACTCACGTGGAATCATCTGAGTCCATAAAACACTTTCAATAATTGTCATCCATTTAAATGGTCAATATCTGCCAATACAGTAAACAGACGTTTCACTATCATATCTCATTATGGAGTATATCACGCTTTTAAGATGATTGATAATTGATCAATTCATAATCGTGTAAAAAAGTTGGTCTCTTGTCACAGCAGATGCATTGTGGGTAACCTGCCATTTTAACCCAATATAGGACTCCATTCTGTTGTGTGAACAACGCAATAAAATAAGGACACGAGACGAGTTTCATATTTTTAACTGTTGTATCAAAGGTAAGTGTTGCGTTTGAAATATTTTTTTTTTTACAAATATTGTGTATTTGTACATTTTAACTTTTTTTGTTATTTAGACTATCTTTTTGCAAGTAAATCCGCAGTCATAGGGAAAAACACAACCCAGACGACCGAAAAAGCAAGCTATTATCCGCTTGTAGAAACTACAGACCCAAAGCACTCCTTTCGAATTTGACACGGTTATGCACGGGTTCTGAGTAATTTTCTGAGTACAGAAGTTTTTCAATAGATTCCTAACGATGTCTAGAACAATCCCTCAATGTGTTTTAGTTTAAAGCGACAATGTCTTCGTTTTAAATGTCGTTTTAATTGTCACCTTCTTGTTAAACACATTCGAATTTTTCCTTCACGTTAATACGTTCCTGTTACAGCAGCCATAGTCTTCAATGCGTAAGAGGCGGGGACCTACTTTGTGAAAGACGTTGCTCATTGGCGAAAATGGAAGAAAATCCCACCCCTTATATCACTAAACAAGTCCCTATTGGTAGTTGTATGAAGCCTTTACGCTGTAATTCGCTGAAGTTAATGTACATCTTTGCGGACTTGTGCCACAGACTTGGATACGATCACAGAGGGTTATATACAAATAATAACGATTTTTTTTTTAAGGATGTCATAAGTTACTTTCTAAATGTAGTCCGTTACAATTTCTATTTACTTGTCTAACAAAACTTTCAGTTATATTTTAATTAATTTGCCCTTAAGAGCCATTACAATACATGTCCAATGCATTCGGGGTGTAATTCTAGGGGTCTTAGGTGGAACAAACTTAATCATTGAATAAAAGCAAGTTTAATTGAGTGTCATTGACAACACAGGTTTCTTAATATATTTTTTGCAAACATTTTTTTCTAAATGTAAAACAAGTAATGGTTTAGTTTTTCAAAGTATCTGTAATCTTATTACAAATATTTTTGCTGGTAGTGTAATTGGTGGTGTTTAGTAGACTAACATGTTTTTTTTTTGCTGGATTTGAGCTAGCTATTTTGTTACTACCATTAACATTCCTGTCTCAATTTCCCCTTTATTCAGGTGATTTGAAGGAGCCATGGCCCGTACCAAGCAGACAGCCCGTAAATCTACTGGAGGCAAAGCCCCACGTAAGCAGCTGGCCACCAAAGCTGCCCGCAAGAGCGCCCCTTCTACTGGTGGGGTCAAGAAGCCCCATCGTTACAGGTGAAGGCGGGACAAAATGCAGTGCCTGAACATGCAGGCTTCGACCCACCTGGTGTCATGCTCTCTCCTTTAATAATTTGATGTAGATAAAGTAAAGGACCACAGTGGTGTTACTTAATTACTGTTTCCCTCCAGGCCTGGTACGGTGGCCCTGCGTGAGATCCGTCGGTACCAGAAGTCCACTGAGCTGCTGATCCGTAAGCTGCCCTTCCAGCGTTTGGTGAGAGAAATTGCTCAGGACTTCAAGACTGACCTGCGTTTCCAGAGTGCAGCCATTGGCGCTCTGCAGGTCAGTGTGTTTATGATTTTTGTTCACCCACCAAATGACACTAAAGCCAGACTTATCAGAATTTGTACACTTCTAGGGATACTAAGGAAATTTGGCCATGAGGCCCTCTACTTTTGCTGAGTCTAAAATGGATGCATATTTATGTCTGTGTCCAGTATGAAGAAAGTTAGTTTGCATTGGCTCACAAACCTAACTAGCAAGCCCAATGACTGCAAGTCTATGGGTATCTGCTAGCATGCTCGTAGATGCCATAGACTTTGTCATTGCGCTAATGCTAGTTAGCATTGGCATGCAAAACTACCTCTAACATCCTTCATACAGGAGACAGACAAAAATGATATCCACAAGTGCATCTGATTCATCACCAAAATATCGAGGTATCCCTTTAATGGTGGCCTACTGGCAGTACTCTCCCCAAATGTTTGAAGAAGGCATTGTCCCATACCAAGCTTATATCATCAACTGAATTGAACTTGTATTTTGTCTGCAGGAGGCCAGCGAGGCATACCTTGTTGGTTTGTTTGAGGACACCAACTTGTGCGCCATCCATGCCAAGCGTGTCACCATCATGCCCAAAGACATCCAACTGGCCCGTCGTATCCGTGGGGAGCGCGCTTAGATGCCTCCCTAATTTACGTGTCCTCAGGCTGTCTTTCCCTCCCTTCCCACTTTTCCTTTTAAGTAGCTTGGTTTCAGTAATGATGTGATAAAAGTAGTGTGCAGTCTTGTCCCCCTTAGTTCTCTTAGCAGAAGACTTTTAGGGTACTTTGTGTATCATGTATCTGTTTTGAAGCCGATTGGAGTCACACCTTTAATGTGTGTGCAAATCGGCACGGCAAAGGGTGCATGCATGAAGCATCTTGGGCAAGCATTTTCTCCTATTGACGATGCTATTACATTATTATAACAGGCTTTTCTAATTGATAGACTTGCATTGTTTTTTTACATGTACCCTTTCATTTGTTTTTTTTACAACTAGTGTTTCTACTGTTTACAGGATGCATTTATAAATAGTTCATCTTGTTCTGAAATTGATAAATGACATTGATTCAACATTGCAAAGGCCTATATGTAGCGTAATGTTTATGTATTTCTCCCATGTTTTATCCAGGTAATATTTTAGTTCCTTTCTCAGGTTGTGATACCCTTTTCTTACTGGTTTTGATTTTAATTTTCTGTTCATTTTTTTAAGCAGACATTTGTAATATCCAGAATTCTCACAAAGGTGATAAACTGATGTTCCACAACTGGTTTAGTAAAGTGATTGACCTACACAAAGTACTGAGTTGCATGCTGCTGGCAATGGTATTTTACTCTATGTACTTTAAATAGTGAGTTTTTCATATTTGGTCATTTGAAGAACTGTCATATTCATTGGAAGAAGTACCCAGTTTTACTTGTAACAATGCCTTTAATAAAAAATGACAGGTGAGTCACCAGTAAAATACTAGAGTAAAAGTATTTAGTTTTAAATATACATATTTACAGATAGAAATGGGCACACTAACACAGACATACTTTACAAACACAGCAGTGGTGTAAAAATACTTTAAAGCAGTTTTGGGGGTATCTGTACTTTACTATGTTTGACTACATTCCTAAATGTACCTTCATCACTTTTCCCTGACACCTAAAAGTACTCGTTACATTTCAAATGCTTAGCTAGACCGGGAAAATGGTCCAATTCACTTAACAAGAGAACATCCCTACTACCTCTTTTGTGAGTCTGCCTGATCAGAGGCAGCAGGAATGACCAGGGACGTTCTCTTGGTAAATGGGTGAATTGGATCATTTTCTTGTCATGCTAAACATTCAACATGTAATGAGTACTTTTGGGTGGCAGGGAAACTGTATGGTGTGAAAAGTACATTTTCTTTAGGAGTTGTCCAATGTAAATGGTAAAGTACAGAAACTAAAGTAGTACTTCACACCACTGATCGGAAACTAGACCTTTTTGTGACGACATTTTAAGGTTAACATTTGCCTAAGACTTGTGATTAAGGTTGTACACGGATATACAATTGCATCATTTTCTTGAGCATGGCAAATTGAAAAGCCAATACATTTCCACAATATCTGGATAAAAATATCGATATTAGGTAGGCTACGATGTTCGCTTATGAATCTCTGAGACCGATTCAGAGTACAAAATAAATATCCAAAGAACATGTGGCCGAAGTGCTACAAAACAAGAAATGTGTGTGTATACACTGTTGCATTATGGGAGAAATGATTGACATAGCAGCCATTTTCCCGCTGTACGTTTGTTCCCATTGTGGATACGAGGAAGAAAATACTGACACGGCCAGACAAGCTAAACATTTCTCACATCCTTTTTAACCTCTTTTGGTGTAGGTAAGTCAAACACTCGACTGCTTTTAATTTACGGTAACTTCACATTTGAAAAGTTTCAAATTGCTTCAATTCTGGTTATTTTGTTGGAAATCCATTTCATTTTCGTCGTAGAGAAAAATAACAAACCCGACTGTCGAAACGGCACAGAATTGCAGCCTTTTCTACAGCTAGTGCAGCCGGAGAAATTGTTTCAAATTATGCGCGGGTTCGCTTCGGTTGTACGCAGGCATTGGCGGTCGAACTCCGTTTCTATGCCTACATACGAGTTCTCTGTGATGTCTTCTTTAATGTGTATTAGTTGTTTAATGAGATTGTCAAACAGCTGTTTCTTGAAATATCAAAGTTTTAGTGCTACTCCCTTGCTTTTCTGCCTTGGGTCTTTATCCCGGTTGCGCATCAAGCAGCCGCCATCATCACAGCTGAGTGGGCGGGGCTACCAACAACGTCTGGGCGCTGTAGATCCCGCCTCTTCGTGACAGAACACACGCTGATTGGTCTTAGTCATATGTTTACACAATTAGATTGACTAACCAACCAATGCCGTTGTTTTCCCCGTTGATTGATTGATTGGCTCACTGTCGACTTTGATTGGGGAGATGGATTCATGTTGTAGCTTGTCCGCACTTTTTGTTCCAAATGTGTTCAATGACAATGAGTTGAACACCCAATTACTGTATAAAAATACTCTTGTTTCACAGTGCTTTTCAAGTTAGTTTAAGTTTTTAATCAGCTGAGAACGGATTAATAAAAATGCAATGACTTGATTATCAGGTCTAATTGCAACAACTAAAAGTTAACATTTTTAACCTATGGTCATTGTTATATCTCACATCTATGTATGTGGTTCTCCCCTTCATTCAGGTAATTTGTAGGAGCCATGGCCCGTACCAAGCAGACAGCCCGTAAATCTACTGGAGGCAAAGCCCCACGTAAGCAGCTGGCCACCAAAGCTGCCCGCAAGAGTGCCCCTTCTACCGGTGGGGTCAAGAAGCCCCATCGCTACAGGTGAAAGAGAGTGACAGAAAGGCTGATAAGGTCTTACCAGAGCTGCCCCCTGTCCCTGAGTCACAGTACTGGCTCTTATTATGACTCCATCACCACCTGATACAAGATAGGATTTAGGCCTAAAGAGTTTGATTCTGGATTTTTGTAATGAATCCATACAGTGATGTTAGTCATGGGATTCTTCTAACTGTGTTTCCCTCCAGGCCTGGTACGGTGGCCCTGCGTGAGATCCGTCGTTACCAGAAGTCCACTGAGCTGCTGATCCGCAAGCTGCCCTTCCAGCGCTTGGTGAGAGAAATCGCCCAGGACTTCAAGACTGACCTGCGTTTCCAGAGTGCAGCCATTGGAGCCCTGCAGGTCAGTGCTACATCATCACCATTGTAGTTGCTGTCATAAACCACATAACTCAAGTTTGAGGCAGGAGAAAAATAATTGCATTGTGTTGATTGTTTTATCACACACTGAAGAGGAATACTTGGATCATGTGCCTGAGTGTATCACAGAATAGCATTTTATAGGTTGCTATTGTCCACACATTTTTAAGTGTGTTGTCGTGAGCCATTTTTCATACCTGTTCTTTGTTGTCTGCAGGAGGCCAGCGAGGCTTACCTGGTTGGTCTGTTTGAGGACACCAACCTGTGCGCTATCCATGCCAAGCGTGTCACCATCATGCCCAAAGACATCCAGCTGGCCCGTCGTATCCGTGGGGAGCGCGCTTAAATGCCTCTTTAATTTACCTCTCCTCTTCTCTCTGTCTTCCCCCTCCCCTACCTGCCCTCTCCTCTTATGTTGGTAGTGATTAGAGAAACAATGATTATGATAAGAATAACGTGTATAGTGGTGTTTTCTTAGTACTCTCGGCAGCAGACTATTATAGGGTACTCTTTTGTGCATGTACCTGCTTGTTGCTGGTCAGATCTCCCACCACCACACCATCAAATCAGATGTTCCATTGTCATGATGCCGTGTGGAGAGATCAGATAAAACAGAAGACAGGGAATCTGAGACAGGTAGTGGTCACAGGAGGATGGGGTTAGGTTTTTGTCTGCAGTGGGGAGTACCCCATTCTCTGCAGGGTGCTACAACAACTGCCCTAGTCCCCTTCCTCCTTCCCAACTCTGCCAGTAAAATAAAGACTGAGCTGGTGTCTCATGGGAACGCATGAATGGGAGTACACACCCCCCCTCCCCCTTTGAGTGTGTAGATTCTGATCAGCACAGCTAATTGTATACAATTCAAAAACATCTCTGGAGCAATGGTTTATTCTTACAATATTGATCATCACTATCATGGTTATTTACATCATTGAGCAGATGCACTTATTCAGAGTGACTAACAGTAGTGCATACATTTCCATACTTTCTCCTGACTGGTCCCCTGTGGGAATTGAACCCACAACCCTGGTGTTGCAAGCACCATGCTCTATCAACTGAGCCACATGGGACCGGTTGTCAATTTTATTTTAATTCTTTTTTTGCTTATGCACATTTTTCATAGTGGAAATAATATTTGTGAATGAAATGGAGATGGGGGATTCTAATTACATTTTGTACAGAAAACAACATCGACGTAAGCTTATTTTGGCTGTCAAAGGGGATCCTTGATGGTTCATTCTCATTTCATTTCCCCTTTACCTGATTGACACTGTTTTCCCTTTGTCTTTGAATTCTCAAATTTGGTTTCAGTGATAAATAATTGGAGACAGCATTTTAAGGCTTTTTTAAACAAATAGTGAATCCAGTGATATTCTTTGTGATCGCTCCTGAGGGGCCTTGTTGTGAGGGTAATGGAGCTTGGTGGTCAATGCTCTCTTGCAAACCAAAAATAGTGTAATTGGTAAAGTGATCATTTATGTTAATGTTATGGGAGCTATAAATGGGATGGTCAGAGATATTTAGACCTCCCCCTTCACTTCGCTCCAGATTCTACATTTGTGTAATGTTTCTCAGGTTGATGTGTCACCCTTTTAACTTAAATCATTTTTATTTCTTAATTTGAATTTGAAATGTTAAGATGCTGAAATAAAACAATGTTTGTAATTTCCAGATTTCTCATATAAGGTGGTAAATGGATGTTACACACACACAGACCTGTCTTCTGTCAATTTTGTTTAGTCCATTGACTATCAATCAATTACTAACATAGATATTTGATGTTATCGCCAGAGCTGTGAAAAGCACAACTTTGACCATTATGAGTACGGTTTGTTTGCTATGACCATCACAATCTGGTGTTCTTCTGAATGCATTAGCAATCTCAGTCCAATGTTGTTTCAAATACTGGACAAAATAGGTTATCGTGTGTGATTATTTCAAAAAATTGAATCCTTGTGAAAAGGAGTTACACAGAAAGTGTCCAGTAGTGAATCAAGTTTTTTACCTCTTTATCTCCCGAATTTCGTTGTATCCAATTGGTAGTCTTGTCCCATGTTTTGAGGCAATGGAAAACGTTTTTTTTTTTACGTGGATTGTGCTCTTTATACTTTTTTTGAGATACAAAACGACCACTAGAGGGGAGTAAAGTACCACATTTGAACAACTAGACAAGTCATACTCTGAATGACGTGAAGTCCATGGATGGAGGGTATCTGTAGAGCCCTATACTAAACATTCTTTTAGGTATCTCTTCAACAATATTCAGACCGTTGGAGCTGTACTGTTTTATCTGACATATACAACTGAATCCTTACAGAAACAATCAACATCACTGTATCAGATATCTGTTCTCAGCTGTGGTAAGTTAGGCCTAGAGCACAGTGTCATTCTATGTGTCACTGTTTTTGTGTGAAGTCTTCAGATCAGAGAGAGAACATCCTTATAGAGAATGTCCAAAAAGTGCTCAGTTTATTTGTTCCGTCATCACATTGATAAATAAATGAACACTAGCATAAAAACTGGGCTCAGCCTCAGAGACCCTTTCTATCTCTTCAACATTCAAACTCATTTATATTGGTTTTGCTCTATCCCGTTTTATTGTAAAATATGTGAAAGTCTGCCCTAATGAACTGCTAGAAGTGTACTGATGTTAAAGTGGAAATACATGATTGAGGCTGTAAGCATGCAAGTGCCTCAGAATAGCACATCTCTCACGGGTGGACAGGACGAATCAACATAAAGATCGAATCTGTCTTCTTTACTTTTAGAATTGCCCACTGAACAAGTATGACTGAAGTTTTCCACCATGTTGCTTAACATGTTCAGGAAACTAGTAGAAATCTGTTTTATTATGGTAATCAAAATATGTTCTTAGGAATTGAGGGGGATGTAGCCTAATTAAATTAGTCTATGTCCCCTTAATTCAGGTTATGTCCCCTCAATTCCTTTGCACATACATATTTCTACTCAGGTGCTACTTTTAATATTTTAGGTGTAGTTTGCAGACTTGTTCATTTTAAGAAATCTGCTATTTTTGCCTGCAACATTAAACAGTAGCATCTGATTAGAAATGCCTAACAGGGTTGTTGTCCTGAAGTAAATGAGGGTGAATATCTATTGTGTACATCAATTTGTGGGTGAGTATGTCGGGCAGCAGGACAGAAAAGTCATGTTCTATATATTCTCCGGTTCAGGAATAGCTGTCCCTCATTCCTAGTTTCCACCCACACTGACCTTCTAATCTAGCCACCGGATCAGTGTCCTTGTCAATTACTGCCACACACCTGACAATCTGTATATACGCAGAGGCACACTCAAATATACACAGTACGCATAGCTACGATACAGATTAACACCAGCATAAACACACAACATTAGGCACACAGACAGGAGAGACCAATATAAAATCAGGCTAGGTACGATTATTAAAGGAAGAAATACTGTATAAATGTAGGTCGTCAACTGTAAATGGCAAAAGCACAATGTAGCCTGCAGACATTGGAACCAAAGTCAGATTGTATTTTTTGTCATTTCCTTTTATTGAATTACAACACTGGACCCTTGTTATAATTCTAAATAAAACCTCATTCTAAAGCAGTAACATTTGATCAATTCCTATTCATTTATCTCTGTCCACATATCATTTTTGTTCTCAATACACTCGTAGAAAAAAGGGTTCCGAAAGGGTTCTTTGGCTGCGTCCATAGGAGAACCCTTTTTGTTCCAGGTAGAACCCTTTCTGGTTCTAGGTAGAACTCTTTTGGGTACCATGTTCAACTCTCTGGGGAAATGGTTCTACCTGGAACCAAAAAGGGATCTTCAAAGTGTTCTCCTATGGGGACAGCAAAATAACTGTTTTAGGTTCTAGATGCACCTTTTTCTCTAAGGGTGTATATTAGCAGAACAAAATACTGGTGTTTCCTTAACTCTATAATGTGACTTTAGCTATAGTACCACTGAACTACACAGTACATCAGGGAAAGTTGTATAGATGTGCTGTTATTTGTTTTCACTATATACACTGAACAAAAATATAAATAATTTAAAGTCTTGGTCCCATGTTTCATGAGCTGAAATAAAAGATCCCAGAAACGTTCCAAATGCACAAAACGCTTATTTCTCAAAAATGTATTGTACAAATTTGTTTACATCCCTGTTAGTGAGCATTTTTCCTTTGCCAAGATAATTCAGGTGTGGCTGATTAAACCGCATTGTTGTTACACAGGTGCAGCTTGTGCTGGGGGACAATAAAAGGCCACTCTAAAAGGTGCAGTTTTATCACACAACACGTGCAATTGGCATGCTGACTGCAGGAATGTCCAACATAGCTGTTGCCAGATCATTTTATGTTAATTTCTCTACCATAAGCCATCGTTTTAGAGAATTTGTCAGTACGTCCAACCAGCCTCACAACCACAGACCACATGTAACCACTCCAGCCCAGGACCTCCACATCTGGCTTCTTCGGCAGGTAGCCTAGCAGTTAGAGCGTTGGGCTACTAACCGAAAGGTTGATGGATCAATTCCCAGAGCTGACAAGGTAAAAATATGTTGTTCTGCCCCTGAGCATGGCAGTTAACCCACTGTTCCCAGGGCGCTGAAGACTTGGATGTCAATTAAGGCAGCCCCCCGCACCTCTCTGATTCAGAGGGGTTGGGTTAAATGTGGAAGACACATTTCAGTTGAATGCATTCAATGCAGTTGTACAACTGACTAGGTACCCCCTTTCACCTGCAGGATTATCTGAGACCAGCCACCCGAACAGCTGATGATTTAATTAATAATTTCTGCACAAACTGTCAGAAACCATCTCAGGGAAGCTTATCTGCGTGCTCATCATCCTCACTAGGATCTTAACGTGACTGCAGTGCGGCATTGTAATAAACTTCAGTGGGGAAATGCTCACCTTCGATGGCAACTGACACGCTGGAGAAGTGTGCTCTTCACTAATTAATCCCGGTTTCAATTGTACCGGACAGATGGCAGACAGCTTGTATGGCGTTGTGTGTGGGCGAGCGGTTTGCTGATGTCAACATTTTGAACAGAGTGCCCCATGGTGGCGATGGGGTTATAGTATGGACAGGCATAAGCTATGGACAACGAACACAATTGCATTTTATTGATGGCAACCTGAATGCACAGAGATACCGTGACGAGATCCTGAGGCCCATTGTCGTGCCATTCATCCGCCGCCATCCCCTCATGTTTCAGCATGATAATGCACAGCCCCACGTCGCAAGGATCTGGAGACAATTCCTTTCTGCTGATAATATCCCAGTTTTTCCATGGCTTGTATACTCACCAGACATGTCACCCACTGAGAATGTTTGGGATGCTCTGGATTGACGTGTACGACAGCGTGTTCCACTGCCTATACGAAGGAGATGTGTCGCACTGCATGAGCCAAATGGTGGTCACACCATATACTGACTAGTTTTCTGATCCACGCCCATACTTTTTTTTTTAAAGGTATCTGTATTCCCGACTGGGTATCTGTATTTATTTAAATTGACTGATTTCATTATATGAACTGTAACTCGGTAAAAAATCGTTGAAATGGTTGAATGTTGCGTTTATATTTTTTTTCAGTACAGTATATGAAACGTAACCTGAGTATCGCTGGGTTTCAGCTTCATGTCGATAAATCCAAATGGTGTTATCCACTTAAATCTGATTCTTTATCTGTTTGCTTGTTTGCAGACAGTTCAATTAGGATCAACACTACTGAAAGAAGCTTTGACAATTCATTCTAAGTAACAGTTCCTTCTAAGTGAGACCATGAGAAACTCCTGCAGCCCTCCCATCCAGGCCCTCTCTCCGTATTCACTGGAGCACCTTGGTTCACTGCGAGGGCTTGTGGCTCTCTGGACTATTCAGGGGTGCAGAGTTGGTAGACACAGTGACAGGACCTACAGGGAGACACAAAAGAGACCGACATCAGCAACATGACGAAGTCTGACTATCAAATGCATCCTCAGAGCACAGAAGATCTATTGTTTACATAGTTCCTGCAGAATGAACAAGAAAACAAATGCTTATCATGCGATGTGACAAGGACGATAGAATATCTGTGTTGTGGGAGAATTTTTTTTTAAAATTATGTGCATCCTGGTCTCTTTAAACGCCTTCACTCCCTCTCTCTGTGCATCATACATTCTCCATCTTATAGCATCACTACTATGTTAAACACTACTGAAACTCACCCCAACTCTACCCAGCTGGCTCTTGTAACCCCCTGGCACAGAAGGTTGACCCTGCAGCTCGTGTCACCCAGTGCTGGGACCGGCCACCCGCCTGGAGCCAAGGCCAATGGGCCGCCCGGTGTTGGTGTGTGGTGGCTGTGGGCGGGCGGCTGTGTGTGTGTCTGTGTTGGGTCACGGTGTGGGGATTAACAATGTGTGAGTGATTGGGGGTGACAGCGGTCTCAGCATTAGGGGCCTCGCAGCCTTATTTCCCGGGCCTGTTTTAGACACGCTAAGCTGGGATTTGGACCGCAGCAGTGATGCTGCCCTCCCCGGTCTTCCTTCAACCCCCACCACCACCCGACATGTCCCCCCCCCCCCTTGTCTGACCTCTTCTCCCTTAATTTCTGTCTCATTCCTTCCTCTCAATATTCCTCTCTACTACTCATCTGCATCATTTAACCTGTGTATCTATATTTCACCTCACTCTTAATCTGGTCCTTCAGCTCCTGGTACAGCCACCTCTTTGTCACTGTTCAGACTTACACACGTTCTACTCAGCATGACATCTATCACTAGGCCCAGTGCTGACTGTGTCTGCTTCCAGCATGCACTTTAACCAGTGAACAGACTTGGCCCTGGAAGGCATCATTCGCTCGATCGTCTTTGGTGGTGCTGTTATCCTCATCAGGAAATGTTTTATCAGAGCCAGGCTGAATGGAACCCAGCCATAGTATAGAGTTGTTTTTTTACTGTTCACACCCCATTGCAAGCGCAGCAACACATGACCTTAGTTGGATAGCTATAAAGGACGCTGCGGAGTACACAGCACAATCTAGCAAACAGTAACGGGTTCATTGCTCATGCACTGAGGCCTAGTCTAGTGACGACAAAGACAACCTGTGACTCTATTACCGGGCTTAGGTCTACCATGGAGATTCAGTTAAGTGAGCTCAAGGTTTACAGTCCTGTTTGCCAACAGTTAGCAAGACATCCAATAACATGACTTGTTGCCAGATAATGGCTTCTGATGTCTGAGGGACTGAGACATAGAGAGTGTGTGTTCTATTGAATGGTGTACTGTAGCTAATGATGATCTGTTTGTCATTCAGATTTTTCTTCAAATGCCGAGGAATCAACTGAGTCCTAGATGCTCTATTTGCTCTTCAATATAAATGCATAGTATTATTGTCACTGACACCCCAAACTGACCTCGTCGTGGAAACCGGATTGGAAAATAAAATCATGAGTATCAATGACTTTGCATGTGATGAGGCGACAGTGTGTGACTGTCACAGTCTACAGATTCTGCTACGTGTGTGTGTGTTGGGGCATGGGAGTTTGTTTGACCGTGTGCTTGAGAGAGTGTGGTCTGAGATCCCCATTACAGCCAGTCTATTGTAACGCAGCAGATTGAGTCAGATCCTCACCCGCCAGAGTGTACTAATTAGAGACATTCCACAGGATTAAACAGCCAATTAACAATAAGAGGACCATTGTGAGAGTGTGTCCTTGTGCGTCACCGCAAAGAGGTTTGTGTGTGTCTGTCTGAGTGTGTGTCCGCGTGTGGGCAATGTCAGGTTTGGTGGGTTAACAAGGTGCTTTTGTGGTAAACTGAAAATGTGTGTTAAAGGTATGTAAATGTATACGCAAATGTGGCCCTATAATAATGTGATTTATTTGTGCTCTAAATGAGGGTAGATGTGTGTATTTACAATATACAGTGAGACAGCTATGCTGTGGAAGTTCCTGCACGTCTATAAGTGTGAGTGACAGCGTTTCACAAGGCGCATGCATGACTCCCTTGGTTCGTACATCATTTTTTAGTTGTGTTGTTTGTACATCATTGTATTTGAAATTTGTGTGACTCTCCTTGTCTATCAGCGAACCATTGTTCTGTGACTTGTCATGTTTTGTGTTTTTTTGTGAACCCTAGAAAGAGTAGCTGATGCTTTTGCTACCAATAAACAAGCAGTAATGTGTGTGCCAATGTTTATTGTGCTTGTTGTGCTTGTTGTGACAGTGTGTACTCTAGTACCTGTGTAGGTAAGGCAAGCATTGTAGTATGCAGTTGGAAAACAACACGAGTGTTGTGTCATTGAAGGATGACAGGTAGCCTAGCAGCTTAGAGTGTTGGGCCAGCAAAGGAAAGGTTGCTGGTTCGAATCCCTGAACTCATTAAGGGGGGAAAACTCTTGATGTTTCCTTGACCAAGGCACTTAACCCTAATTGCTCCTGTAAATCACTCTGCATTAGAGTGTCTACTACGATGCAGGAAAATAGTATTTTGTGACTATATGTTTTTAGATGTTTTGTATGTCAATGGTGTGGCGCTTTTCTCTTCTTTGTGTGCATCTGTATGTTTACGTACAGTGCCTTGGTAAAGTATTCAGACCCCTTGACTTTTTCCACATTTTGTTACGTTACAGCTTTATTCTAAAATGGATTAAATAAATACAAATCCTCAGCAATCAACACACAATACCCCATAATGACAAAGTGAAAACATGTTTTTAGACATTTTTGCAAATGTATTAAAAATACAAATAAAAACAGAAATACCTTATTTATATAAGTATTCAGACCCTGTGCTATGAGGCTCGAAATTGAGCTCAGGTGCATCCTTTTTCCATTGATCATCCTTGAGATGTTTCTACAACTTGATTGGTGTCCACCTGTCGTAAATTCAATTGATTGGACATGAGGTTGAAGGAATTGTCTGTAGAGCTCAGAGAAAAATAATTGGGTCGAGCCACAGATCTGGGGAAGGGTATCAAAAAAATGTCTGCAGCATTGAAGATCCTCAAGAATACAGTGATTCCATCATTCTTAAATGGAAGAAGTTTGGAACCACCAAGACTCTTCCAAGAGCTGGCCGCCCGGCCAAACTAAGCAATCGGGGAAGACGGGCCTTGGTCAGGGAGGAGAGTTCCTCTGTGGAGATAGGAGAACCTTCCAGAAGGACAACCATCTCTGCAACACTCCACCAATCAGGCCTTTATGGTAGAGTGGCCAGACGGAAGCCACTCCTCAGTAAAAGGCACATGACAGCCCACTTGGAGTTTGCGAAAAGGCACCTAATGACTCTCAGACCATGAGAAACAAGATTCTCTGGTCTGATGAAAGCAAGATTGAACTCTTTGGCCTGAATGCCAAGCGTCACGTCTGGAGGAGACCTGGCACCATTCCTATGGTGAAGCATGGTGGTGGCATCATCATGCTGTGGGGGTGTTTTTCAGCGGCAGGGACTGGGAGACTAGTCAGGATCGAGGAAAAGATGAACGGAGCAAAGTACAGAGAGATCCTTGATGAAAACCTACTCCAGAGTGCTCAGGACCTCTGACTGGGGCAAAGGTTTACCTTCCAACAGGACAACGACCCACAGCCAAGACAATGCAGGAGTGGCTTCGGTACAAGTCTCTGAATGTCCTTGAGTGGCCCAGCCAGAGCCTGGACTTGAACCTGATCGAACATCTCTGGAGAGACCTGAAAATATCCATGCAGCGACACTCCCCATCCAACCTGACAGGGCTTGAGAGGATCTGCAGAGAATAATGTGAGAATCTCCCCAAATACAGATGTGCCAAGCTTGTAGCATCATACCCAAGAAGACGAGGCTGTAATCGCTGCCAAAGGTGCTTCAACAAAGTACTGAGTAAAGAGTCTGAATTCTTATGTATATATATATATTTTGCTTTGTCATTATGGGGTATTGTGTGTAGATTGATGAGTGGAAAAATTATTGAATACATTTTAGAATAAAGCTGGAACGTAACAAAATGTGGAAAAGGTCAAGGGGTCTGAATACTTTCTGAAAGCACTGTATTAATGTGTGTACATGATGTGCATGTTTGCGTGCGTGCGTGCGTGCGTGTGTGTGTGTGTGTGTGTGTGTGCATGTGTCTGTGCGTGCACATGCATCCAAGTGTGTTTGTGTGCCAGGTGGTGTATGCGTCAGCATGGCACGTGTCAGAGTGTGGCTAGGGATTATAAGGGCTCAGGCCTGTTGCTCCACTTCCTTGATTACTACTGCTGTCTGCTGCCATATGGGCCGGGGAGGGTCCCCAAGCCACTGTACACCCCCCTTACCCCACTCAACACCCACACAGCACACCCACATACACACATACACTGCCAATGTGCCCCAGCACAAACAATAAAGCTGATAGGTGTATTTTCTACATCGTAGAATAATAGTGAAGCCATTAAAACTATGAAATAACACATACGGAGTCATGTAGTAATCAAAGAAGTGGTAAACAAATCTAAATATATTCTTCAAATAGCCACCTTTTGCCTTGATGACAGCTTTGCACACTCTAGGCATTCTCTCAACCAGCTTCATGAGGCAGTCACCTGGAATCCATTTTAAATTAACAGGTGTGCCTTCTTAAAAGTTCATTTTTGGAATTTCTTTCCTTCTTAATGCGTTTGAGCCAATCAGTTGTGTTGTGACAAGGTAGGGGGGTTATACAGAAGATAGCCCTATTTGGTAAAAGACCAAGTCCATATTATGGCAAGAACATCTCAAATTAGCAAAGAGAAATGACAGTCCATCATTACTTTAAGACATGAAAGTCTGTCAATACGGGAAAATTTCAAGAACTTTTAAAGTTTCTTCAAGTGCAGTTGCAAAAACCATCAAGCGCTATGATGGAACTGGCTCTCATGAGGACTGCCACAGGAATTGAAGACCCAGAGTTACCTCTGCTGCAGAGGATAAGTTCATTACAGTTACCAGCCTCAGAAAATTGCAGCCCAAATAAATGCTTCAATGAGTTCAACTGTTCAGAGGAGACTGTGTGAATCAGGCCTTCAGGGTGGAATTGCTGCAAAGAAACCACTACTAAAGGACACCAATAAGAAGGAGAGACTTGCTTGGGCCAAGAAACACAAGCGATGGACCTTATACCGGTGGAAATTTGTCCTTTGGTCTGGAGTCCAATTTGGAGATTTTTGGTTCCAACCTCTGTGTCTTTGTGAGATGTGGTGTGGGTGAACGGATGATCTCTGCATGTGTGTTTCCCACCGTAAAGTGTGGAGGAGGAGGTGTTATGCTGTGGGGGTGCTTTCTTGGTGACACTGTCTGTGATTTATTCAGATTTCAAGGCACACTTAATCAGCATGGCTACCACACCATTCTGCAGCGATATGCCAACCCATCTGGTTTTGGCTTAGTGGGACTATAATTTGTTTTTCAACAAGACAATGACCCAACACACCTCCAGGCTGTGTAAGGGCTATTTTACCAAGAAGGAGAGTGATGGAGTGCTGCATCAGATTACCTGGCCTCCACACTCCCCCGACCTCAACCATATTGAAATGGTGAAGGAAAAGCAGCCAACAAGTGCTCATCCATCATATGTGGGAACTCATTCAAGACTGTTGGAATAGCATTCCAGGTGAAGCTGGTTGAGAGAATGCCAAGAGTGTGCAAAGCTGCCATCAAGGCAAAGGTTGGCTATTTGAATAATCTCAAATATAAAATATATTTTGATTTGTTTAACACTTTTTTGGTTACTACATGATTCCATATGTGTTATTTCATAGTTTTGATGTCTTCACTATTATTCTACAATGTAGAAAATAGTACAAATAAACAAAAACCCTTGAAAGATTAGGTGTTCTAAAACTTTTGACCGGTAGTGCACATATATATTTTTTGCTTTATTTTAGTTAATATTTCTCTGTAATACTGCTAGCTAGCCACCTAGCAATTTTTATCAAGGTGGGTTTAGCTAGCCCAGATAGGTTCCCAATCTCCCAACCTCATAACAAGCTACCAAGAAGCCATTTCAGGCAATAAATACTCGCTAGCTTGTCTAACTAGCTTAGCTGGCAAAGTTGGTAGAACTTAGAAAAGCAAGCAATAACTAAATGTACTGAATATTTTACCCAGATTTTAGCATAGAAGCATAGTTCGTTTTTTATTTTTATTTTACCCCCTTTTTTCTCCCAAATTACATGGTATCCAATTGTTAGTAGTTACTATCTTGTCTCATCGCTACAACTCAACTCGTACGGGCTCGGGAGAGACGAAGGTTGAAAGCCATGCGCCCTCAGAAACACAACCCAACCGCCACAGGAGTCGCTAGTGCGCGATGAGACAAGGATATCCCTACTGGCCAAACCCTCCCTAACCCAGACGATGCTAGTCCAATTGTGCGTCACCCCATGGACCTCCCAGTCGCGGCCGGCTGCGACAGAGCCTGGGCTTGAACCCAGAGTCTCTGGTGGCACAGCGTCCACTGCGCCACCCGGGAGGCCCCCGATAGATAGTTTGTTTCTTTAAAAAAATTACCACGAGTCAGGAGGATACAGATAGCTAATTAAAAATCATGATTATGGCTCTAGATTGCAGGGAAAAAAGCTGTTTCAGGTGTTTGAAAAATGCAAAATTCTCCAATTTAAGGACCGGGGGCATGGCACCCCTCTGGACCACCCCCCAGCCATCTTCACACACGTTATGTCATGCTTCTCTTATATGATGCCTGTCTTACTGCAGATACAGTATGTTAACTCTAGCCCTGTCCACCACATAATGCCCTCTCTAAATAGATGTACAGTACAAATACAAATACATATTGTCCCCTACTCCAAGGAGGAATGAAATGGGAGACAGACTTGGTCAACTTTGCAGCTCATATTTCTTGAAATGGGGAAAAAAACTGGTGCAAATTATTAGAAATTCAGGGGGGATGTCACAAAGTAATTTGACAGATTATGCATATATGATAAAAGTATTGATACGAATAAGTACACCCATGCTATGTGACATAGCAGCATAGGTTGAAATGTAGTGGATTTTATCAAAAGATAATCGAAAAGCTCATTTGAAACAGGGACTATATGCCGGAGTGAAGGCCCGGTGTACGTTGAAGGAATAAGCAGCATATCAGTTGTTAACCTGTGTAATCCCCAGACAGGACAGCGTGGTCCAGGGCAAGACAGGGTGTCTACTCTAAACGCTGGCCATTAGCACAGTTAAACTGATGCCTGCCCTGCTGACACACCGAGTCCCAGACCCCACCTGCTGCCGTCTGCACAGGATTAGGAATCTCCCCGTACGCCGTCAGACGCAGTCAGCAGCACACGCCGTGAGTGTGTGTGTGTGTGTGTTTCACAGAGTAGTGTCATTGATTAAGACAGCACCCAGACTGTGAGTATTGTTGCACACACACTGAGATTCAATAGACATTGACTGAGCCACAAATCCTGGCTGAGGACTGTGTATTAACACTGCAACACTGTATGACATATTGCATTCAGTGTGTCTCCTTCAATGTCCAATATCTCTACAACACTAACTTTAATAAGCCAGGAATATGGATAATACAATCAACAACAAAACCCTTGCAAAAAAATATAAAGAGAACATAATCTAGCCATGAATGCATGCAAACATGAACACTTTGAAAGCATTATTTCATGACCTTTTTCCAGCATGTGTCGTACTGATACACAACATATCAGACATTCTCAGAGTGAGTTTTGCAGGACTGATTAGAAGCATAACCAAAGGCCAGATTCAGAATAGTAAATATATTGATGAGCAGCACCAGACCTGTACTGTATAATGAGAAGGCACAATATTTTCATAAAGAAGCAATAGTTTATCGAGATAGTAATTCAAAGGTGTCTGGGCTTAGGCTATTAATACTTTATATACCATACCCCATCCATCCTATAAGAAACCCTATACAAGGTGTACTACATTTGTAAATATTTAACCTGCCACATGCGCATATACTGTGGTAGGAACCCTATCCTAACAAATGTACCCAGACTGAATGGCCTGTGATTAGAAGGGGCAATCTGGGATCGGTACATCCATTTTTGTTTTGTTGTTTGAATCTCACATTGCTCCTTTAATTCAGGTTCATAATGGAAAGTGCTATGCTCCCATATCATAGGATCCATTAACTCTCATTTACATAAAACAAACATAAAACAATGTATGTAACATAAAGCAGGAACTACTAATGTAAATTTAAAGTGACGATAAATACTGAGTGTACAAAATATTAAGAACACCTGCTCTTTCCATGACACAGACTGACCAGGTGAATCCAGGTTAAAGCTATGATCCCTTGTTGATGTCACTTGTTAAATCCACTTCATGTAGATGTAGGGGAGAAAACAGGTTAAAGAAAGATTTTTTAATTAAGCCTAGAGACAATTGAGACATGGATCATGTATGTGCCATTCAGGTGAATGAGAAAGACAAAAGATTCAACACTGCTGGGTTTTTCACTCTCAACAGTTTCCATTGTGTATCTAGAATGGTCCACCACCCAAAGGACATCCAGACAACTTGACACAACTGAGGGAAGCATCAGAGTCAACATGGGCCAGCATCCCTGTGGAACGATTTCGACACCTTGTAAAGTCCATTCCCTGACAAACTGATGCTGTTCTGAGGGCAAAAAGGGTGCAACTCAATATTAGGAAGGCGTTCCTAATGTATCGTACAGTCAAGTGTATCTGTGCACAAAAACCCACTACTGTCACTGCCTGGCTTAGTTACACAGCGTAATCCCTACATCAGATAATTTAAGTCTTAACACAGCCTGACCTTGATATCATGACAACCACTGACATGGATGTTAACCCTTCACTATTAACCCTTTACAATTCAATGGAAATGCCAGTGCTTTCAAGATTTACACATAAGGACAATCACATACAAAAAAAACAATCACGCAAGACACATACAGAAACCTATTCGAATCCAAATGTAAAACATAGCACAGCAAAAGGGTTCAACCCACTCAAACCGACTTTGTTGGCCAAACACACACCTGTAAAAAGCCTTTAGCTATGCCCCATATAATGTCTCTGTGGACAGGTCCTACCCCACGCCCCTCCCACTATGCCCCTCCCTTCCTCTCTCTCTCTACTTCCTCTCGTTCTCTACACTCCTTCATCAGGAATCCCACCATTCTTTTTCCTTCCAACTATAGAAAAGGCCCCCAGTGGGGTCCAAACACCCTACCCTCCTCCTCGGGGGTTACCTGTTCATCCATCCATCCCTTCATCTATGTACGATGGTGGTCCTTCCAGGTCCATCTGTCAATCATATCTCCCAGTGCCGTAGAGACCTAGGTTCCTGGGTACAACACTTCCCCATTGTGTCGGCGTATGGGTCCCTGTATCTTATCAGTCATAATCTGTTCCAAACAGGTCCTTCATGTCCTCCCTTTGGACCAGCCGACTCGCTCCCTCCATCCTCTCCCTTCCTCTGCCAATCTGACTACAAGCCCCACTATCCTCCCTTTATCCCGAGGTAAGATACTTACTTTTCAGATAAAGCATATTATGATAAATCGGCTGAACTCTGTGCGTGTGTGAGCGTGTTGGTGTCCTACTGTGTGTATCGAACAAATTCCATGAAGTCAGGGCTCTAGCAGCTGCACAGTAACACTGGTGGGGTTTCAGGGGTTTTGGAGGAGGGGGTTGTTGTGTTTTGGTTTGTCTTTTTTGGCCCATGCTTGATGCAACCCATCACCAACGCTCTATATCGGTGACCTCTTAAACTGGTGATCAGTGGGTAATCTCCTCTTTTCTGTGCTTACACAATCTCCCTCTCTCTCTCTCTCTCTCTCTCTCTCTCTCTCTCTCTCTCTCTCTCTCTCTCTCTCACACACACACATACATACATACATACATTCCCTGAGAGCCATAGCACTGTCAGCCATGACCATAGGCCCTGTCCATCCAAGGTATCACACACTCCCATAAGTACACTCAAATTGTGTATGCAACCAACCAAGGTTACATTGTCTTAACATGGCCTTGATGTTAAATAGACATGAGTATCCCTCACTAATAAATCACATCCTTACATTCATGACAGTTTTTTCAGTGGGTCCCTGAATATCCACAGGCCTCTCTGCTTGTTTTACAACAGAAGATACCAAGAGGGGAGACTGGTTCCACAAACTAATGTTTGACCCCAGTAAATACATCAATACACATATAGGCTGATTACTACGTGTCTGGTGCATTACTACGTGTCTGGTGCATTACTACGTGTCTAGTGCATTACTACGTGTCTGGTGCATTACTACATGCCTGGTGCATTACTACGTGTCTGGTGCATTATTACGTGTCTGGTGCATTACTACGGGTCTGGTGCATTACTACGTGTCTGGTGCATTATTATGTGTCTGGTGCATTACTACGGGTCTGGTGCATTACTACGGGTCTGGTGCATTACTACGTGTCTGGTGCATTACTACATGTCTGGTGCATTACTACGTGTCTGGTGCATTACTACGGGTCTGGTGCATTACTACGTGTCTGGTGCATTACTACGTGTCTGGTGCATTACTACGGGTCTGGTGCATTACTACGTGTCTGGTGCATTACTACGGGTCTGGTGCATTACTACGTGTCTGGTGCATTACTATGTGTCTGGTGCATTACTACGGGTCTGGTGCATTACTACGTGTCTGGTGCATTACTACGGGTCTGGTGCATTACTACGTGTCTGGTGCATTACTACGGGTCTGGTGCATTACTACGTGTCTGGTGCATTACTACGTGTCTGGTGCATTACTACGGGTCTGGTGCATTACTACGTGTCTGGTGCATTACTACGTGTCTGGTGCATTACTACATGTCTGGTGCAAATCATTTTTTTTGTTGCACATTTAGACATTGTTTACTGTAATGTGTTTTGGAAAGTAACGTGTTTGCATTTTACCCCTTGTCTTTGTAATCAGACAGCAAACAGAGTGCATGTTTTGGACAAATTGTACAGTGAAAGAGCGTGCATCTTTGGTAATGAAATTGGACAAGAGCAATCATGCAACATATGGCTGCAGTCTTCTGACAAAGCTGGAGAGAAGTCGGGGTCAAATGGGGAATAAAATAGTTTGGAGACGATGAACATTAAATCAAAATACTGCAGTTGTTATGTATGCCTCTGAGACCAATTGCGTGCCCATTTAAAAAATATGATGTTTCTAAGTGGTGTGTGTGTGTGTGTGTGTGTGTGTGTGTGTGTGTGTGTGTGTGTGTGTGTGTGTGTGTGTGTGTGTGTGTGTGTGTGTGTGTGTGTGTGTGTGTGTGTGTAGATTAGATATGGTAAGCCTCTTATGTGGTGGTTGTGTCCTGAATTTGTATCTGCCCTGGGTCCTAGTGCATCCATAGTAATAGTAATTGCACTTCCCAGTACAAACACCTATTTAAACATCCATCCACAACTATTATTATGGTTGTTATTAACAGCACAAAAGAACAACAGCAATAATAAGTTATTGAACAGCAATACTTTCAGAAATTAAATTGTTAACGGTTTACAATTTTCTGGAAGACTAGAAATATAATAATGATAGGCTACTACCAAATGTCTCAAAATGCAGTGGTTCGTCATGCACAATTTGTAGGCTATATTTGTTTGGTATTTAGAATGTCCTCCGTTTTAAACACAATTTTAGTACAAAAAAGAATGAAGAAATAGGCTAGTGTAGGTCAAACACAAACACCATTAACGAGAGTGTGTCTTTCCGTTTTATCGAATAAATTCGATAAATCAATTGGGTAAATTTAGCATTTTATGCAACAAAACCATAAACCAAAAAAAAAAAAATCTGAAAAAAGGAAGCTTAGCGTTCTGTGTATATGAATATGTTGTTAAAGTTTGCCATTTTCAATGTTGGGCATGGAAATATACCTAAACAAAAGTAATCATTTATGGATATCATTTGGTTGTCTTTGGATAGGCTAATGTTTGATCATGTTTAAAGAATATATAATCGGGAAATGCGTGGGAAAAAATAACATCATTTATGTGAAATTCTATATTTTAAAAGGTTTTGTAAGTGTTACTTGTTTCTCCCAACGCATAAAAGCATATAGGCCTACTAAAACTGTACTGAAGGAATGGCAAGAGAGCGAGAACTAGACAGGCAAACGAACCTGTGCATGTCTAAGTGCGCGTGCAGGCCTACTCTGACACGCGCTCTTGGTTTTGCTTCTCAGAAAGTACTCACACGTAGTTTTGAAGTCTTGAACCATCGACTGTTGCGCTTCTTGTCATATTTACAAATAATAGGCTATTTCGATCGCCAGCTTTCGAGCTTATCTATTTAAAAATGAAAAGACCAAAACCATACCTGATAGCCTAGTTGAGCAGGTGATGTGGCCTCTTGAAACAAATATTCCAAAATTGGACGGTTAAAACAACACACATACTCACGCTGTGCGCACCGGCAGATGTCGCAGGTAAAGACGTTTATTTGAGATGTAAAACGTTCAACATGCGGGTATAGTCTCTCTCTCTTTATATCTCCGCCGTGGCTGTACAGATTCAGATAAACCCCTTATACAGTTTCGACAGTACATGGGTCTGTGTGGATTTTAAACTATAAGAAATCCGATTCAATTAACAAGAGCAGAGAATCGGCTTTGGACACTGTGAAATTGTCTGGCCACAGGGATAGGATGAGGCACAGGCCAACAATCACAGGATGGACAACAACTCGTCGCATTTAAAGAAATGCACCAGCAAAACTTTCGACAGGCCATTTGGATCTCCTAGGTAGATTTCTGCAACGAGTAAAAACACTGGACATAGTAACCTACAGCAACGCAATGTTCTCAGTCCCAACTAAACAACACGTGGCATTGCGCTTTATTATCATGCTTTAGCCAATCTTAATGCTGCCCAAAACATTGTTTTACACCATAACAGACGATACTATCTATCAAACCATATATGTATAATTAAAAGCGCAGAGGGGCAGGGGCGAACGAGTTCAATTGAAATAGACTTCTGCAAAGTTTGTCTGTAATAACTCATCCACTTATTTGGAATGAAATGCCCCAAGAGACTATAAAAAATAGCTTTAACGCACAATCATGACCATACAGTTGTTACCATGTTACTATTTTGATAGACAATAATAAGATGCACTGTTATCCCTGTTAATTATAATATTATAACAAATAACATCATACCATTATTATTATTATTATTATTATCATCATAATTCTAACTAGTATTATTGTTATTATTATTACTACAGAAAGATGAATATAAAAGAGGGAGTATGTTGGGGATCAGTAGGGGTTTTAGTAGAGAACAACGCGGCCTTTGTGTAGTTTTAATCCTGCTTGTACACCCACCCCACCCCCATTCCCTTCTATCCCTTGACCTTCCTCACTCAGACCACATCGCCCAATTATTTCTGTATTTTAAAAGCGGTGTAAAATGTATTAAATCTGCTCTCTCCAAACAAGACAAGAGATTCGATACAGATGTACTCTTTGATGGCTATCAAGCTTTCCCTGACAGTGCAGCACTGCTGTTCAACTCCTAAAGGTCCTCTTCGTCTCCAGGAAAATGACTTGAACAGAGTTGCTAGCTTGTCCTTTTGTCTTTAACAATTCAAAACGGACTCTCATAACACACAAAACGTATTGGCTACTCAGAAATGATGAGTTGCACATCTATTTAACTGTACAATTTAACTGTCATGAATGAGTGTAACATTCTATTTGTTTTGGTTAAGTGGATTGGTAAGCTATTCAGTTACTGTACGTTTTTATTAAAAATTGTTATACCAATGTTTCCTCTTTTAAGGAGATTCGAAAAATAACGGCGTAAATCAGTTTGTCTCGCCAGTGTTCAATATGATTTGTGTCCACCTGTTGTTCTTGAGCCTACACATAGGCTGAGCCTACACATAGGCTGAGCCTACACATATCAAACTGTTGTTTTATATCACTGGATGAATGTGCATGGTGTGCGGAGAAAAGAAAGACAATCAAATCCAACAAAGTGCAAAGCCTGTGTGTGTCAGGACAGGGAGAGAGAGAGAGAGAGAGAGAGATAGAGACAAGAGAGAGGGAGGGGTCAGAGTCTACTCCGCGCAAGAACTTCACTCTAATTAGCCAACTTCTTTCTTGGTTCGCTCAGTTCCGCGTTCTCACCCAAGCTTATCGCCACTCACCGGAGGCACGACTTGATCCTCTTTGCTTCAACAGACTTCAACAGGCTCGAGCTCAGTCGAGGGAACGCTAGATCTGACAAGGGAAGAATAAGGAAGCATACATTCACTTCTTGACGCCGATGAGCACTTCGAAAGCGCACGTGGATTGAAAGGTTTATCACACTTAAAACTGTGATCATACCATTGGTTAGTGTGTTTAATTATTGCTTTCAGGTTACTTTGTAAGTGAAATTGAAAAAATACACCGGCACCACAATACCAATTGAATAGCTGTGCCTTGAAACAGTTTGATCAATAGGTGTGAAGGCAGCAGACAAGGAGTACCGGCGCCCTGCACCTGCACTCTACCGGCGCCCTGCACCTTCACTCTACCGGCGGGCACAGGTGCTACTGTAGTCTCAAAAGTTGGCAACATACTGCGACAGGGTCAGCAACAAAATAGGAAAACAAAACAAAAATCCGATTGAAAGATATAAAGAAAAACAAGTGTCTGAGAGAAAGAGAGAGGGAGGGACATAGAGAGAGAGAGAGTGAGAGAGAGAGAGAGAGAGAGAGAGAGAAAGGAGAGAGAGAGAGAGAGAGACACCCCCTGGAGAATAGCAGAAGACCCGGCCCCCGGCCTGAGTGTAAGAGAGAGAGAGGGTGAGGGAGCGTTTTAAAGCCGGCACAGGCATGATGTCCTACATTAAGCAGCCTCATTACGCCGTGAACGGGTTAACTCTGTCTGGCCCGGGCATGGATCTACTACACTCTGCCGTCGGATACCCAAGTAAGTCATATTTTCAACTTTTTCATGTTTTAGAAATGTTTGTCTCAACAATTGCACTTTATATGATGGAAAAACGGGCAGAATCCAGCCGGAATTCCAAGCGGTACTGCTAACCTATCCATGCGCAACGAGTGCGTAAAAGGATCGGTGCACAACGAACCCCCATTATGTTGTTTTCGTTCTTATTGTTAGACGTATGACAGCGAATTTTGCATAATATATCTCCATATTTTATTCTTAGCTGATGCCAAATTTCGACGGTCATCGTTGTTTCAAATGGAAATGCCTTTTGCGCACATACAAAAAACTCCATGTTTGTTTATCTTTTTAAAGACATGGGGAACGTCCATAGTAACTTGTTTGAAGGGCCTAGGAGTAAAATGATAGCTTTAAAATGAGATGACCTATTTACTTGATGTGTAAGTGGTAGGCCTAACAACTATTTGTATGAAAATGTGTGTTTTTTTGTTCAATGATTGATCCAGGGCCATGCGTTATGATCACCAGTCTAATTCACTAAGACCTAACTTCCTGTGAAAAGATACATGTTTTATCAAGATACATTTCGTTCCCTTTATCAAATGTATTTTATTTAGTATTTGTTTATGTTTTATAAAGCCACAATGTATATCTGAATCAATGGATAATGTTAAATATTTTAATTAATGTTCATAAAACACTCGAACATTAAATAGCACATTTTTTTTTACATAAAAGGGAACGATACATTTTTGACCAATTTTAAAACAACTAGATTTTGAACTGTATTGTTGTTTATCTAATGATGTAACAAACGAAACGACTTCTGGCTGAATTATCCACGATATTACATGTGAAGGCCAGAGCCATATATTTATTTACTAGTATAATTATATTACACGAATATACACGAATTAAATTCTAAATGAGACTTATTTAATTGAGACTATTATTTACCTTGGCAATTTGACCAAACACCAAACAAGTGATTTACAGTTCATTTGTTCCTTTCTCTTTTTCTCGTGTTCCATTTGAAAGCAATCGCCAAGGGGGAAAAGGTTCACAAAAACAAATATATGATGAAACGAAATATAGGAAAAATAATATTTGTGTGTGTGTGTGTATTTTAGACATCCCCAGAAAGCAGCGTCGGGAAAGGACCACGTTTACGCGCGCGCAGTTGGACATCCTGGAGGCACTGTTTTCCAAGACGCGCTACCCCGACATCTTCATGAGAGAAGAAGTGGCCCTTAAGATCAACCTACCAGAGTCTCGTGTACAGGTAATAAACATGCTATATACTCTCATGCATAAATGCCCACTAGAATTGTTTAAATGATCTTGCAAAAATGAAAGTGGTTCAATTGTCAATTTACAAAACGTCAGTGATTGTTTGGCCAGAATGGGAGCTGAGTTTTCTGAGAACTCACCACGTGCTCCTCCACAGGTATGGTTCAAGAACCGTCGTGCTAAATGCCGCCAGCAGGCACAGCAGAGCACGGGCCAGTCTAAACCTCGTCCACCTAAGAAGAAGGCCTCTCCAGCCCGGGAGGCCAACTCTGAGGCCAGTGCCAACACCAACGGGTCCTACAGTCCAGCACCCCTTCCCCTTGGCACCGCCATCACCCCCAGCTCCAGCAGTGCCAACGCGACTGTGTCCATTTGGAGCCCTGCCTCCATCTCCCCGCTGCCAGACCCCCTGTCAGCCTCCACCACGCCCTGCATGCAGCGCTCCTCTGCCTACCCCATGACCTACACCCAGGCCCCGGCCTACACCCAGAGCTACGCAGGCTCATCCTCTTACTTCACTGGCCTGGACTGCAGCTCCTACCTGTCGCCCATGCACTCACAGCTCTCTGCCACAGGGGGTGCCCTCAGCCCCATCACCTCTATGGGTGGGCACCTAAGCCAGTCCCCCTCTCTGTCCTCACAGGGCTACACAGCCGCCTCGCTGGGCTTCGGGGCCGTCGACTGCCTGGACTACAAGGACCAAGCTGCCTCCTGGAAACTCAACTTCAACGCAGCTGACTGCCTGGACTACAAAGACCAGAACTCCTGGAAGTTCCAGGTCTTGTAGGGGGGAGGAGGTAAGGAAGGGACCAGCCAGGAGAAGCTCCCATTCCATTCAGTGTTAAAGACTTGGACACATAGATGGTCAACTAATCATTTCAGTCCATGAACTCATTGACTGAGTAATATGTCATTATTTCTTGTGTTATGGACAGCAATGTGGAAGCATTGATGTTGGAATTTGTGATTGTTGGGAAGGTGACAAGAAATCACTGATCACATCAAATCTATTATATCCAATCAATCCAATCAATCTATTATATCCAATCAATATTGTCAAATCTATTATATCCAATCAATATTGTCAAATCTATTATATCCAATCAATATTGTCAAATCTATTATATCCAATCAATACAGCATTATCAATGTGAGAATGCACAATCAACACAGCATTATCAATGTGAGAATGCACAATCAATGGTACATTAAAGTAATAAAAATAGTCATATAGAATTGATGACAAACAAATCAACATGTAAAAAGACACTTGAGATACTAAAATTGAAAACCGATTTTATTAAAAAGGACTACATACCACACTATTGAAAGCAATACCTGTAGAATGAAATTTAAAACATTTATAATTTGATGAAACTGCATAATTGACAAAGGTCCATTCTTGTATTCCATAATCAGGGTTTTGTGGACGAAATGAACAGAGATTGCAACTTGAAGGATGAATGGGGTATAAATTTGATGGAGAGAATGAACAATTGATTTAAAAAGAGTAGAAAATAGAAAAAAGAAGATTCAAATATTGGTTGCAATGGATCCCATCGTTCAGGTAGCTGATAGTCAACCCCAAGTTGATTTCTGAACTAGATCTGTCACTCCTTTAGTGGTCTTGTTGTGCTTAATGGTAACTGAAAACTAGAAAGGAAAAGTGGAATTCAATCCCCAAGATGGGTGGGCTGGCCTTGACTTTTGACCAAATTTGATCCAGTGGTTATTTTTGTCATTACTTCAGAACAATTGAAAGTTGTGTACATTGTAATGAAGAAAATGACTCTGCCTTGAATTTGATATTGAACAAACAGAGGGAGTTCCAGCCATAGGTGAAGACTGACTCCAATGGGGACAATGTTGTTTTCTTTTTCCCTCTGTCATTTGTTTTATGGTTTATTTTTGTTATGAAGCTGCTTTTCATATTTGGTGAACAGAGATCCTGGAGCCAAACAGACACACAGGCAGACACACAGACAGACACACAGACAGACACACAGACAGACGTGCATGTGTTTCTCAATAAGCAAGAGGGGATGGGTAAAGCAAGGATAACCTTTGGTACTGTCAAGTAGAGACCATAGGCTATTGTTGTATCCTTTTCCCCCAGTAGCTTTGAAGGGAGGGGACCCTCGGCAGACAGTGTGTTAGAGTGAAGGGGGGTAAAGGGGGTAAGAAAGAGGGCCAGGGTTTAGGGCTATAGGGTTAGTAACAGACCTCTTGTCTTTAAGCACCCATCATGGAATGAATCACATCTGGGCACAAGGCATTCTGGGATCTGCAAGGATGACCAATGTGTAGCCTTTGCGTTTCTATCCAACTCTGTGTTTGTTGGGGGAGGGTGGACGACTATGATGATTACGTCACTTAAATACAACATTTTCCCTTAATGACTTAACAAACCCTGTTGCCGAATATACTGTTACAATGAGATATTTGCAGGAGAGAAGACAGTAGAAAGGGAAGGGTCTGGCCATGACTGCGCTACCCTTGCACAGAAAGCACGGAGCTTCTCTCAGTTGTTACCTGTAAAGGAGCGAGGGGTACCATTTTGTGTTGATGTATCGTTTCATCTTTTTTTTGTATTAGACTATAACATATTATGTTTCTTTAAATTTGTGCGTCCTTTGAAGTACAATTGTGGTAATTTGTTTGACGTTAATATTATCATTATTAATATAATTATTATTAATTCCACAGCTCTTATGAATATTGCTATTATTCTGTTTATTTTGTTCTTTTTGTAAATATTAAACTTTACTTGAAAATGCAATCATGTCTGGGACCAACAATGTGTTACACAGACACACCACGCAACTTCACTCCTAATTTCTACAAGACTAGCAATATATATATTTTTAATTTCAGTTTTCTGGTCTCGTCTTTTCTGACCAACGTTTTTCAAACTCAGGGCTTTATCCAATACAATTAGTGGTGATAGGATATAATACTGTGTATAGTTCTTGATTGTATACTTTCAATATTTGCATTCTAATATATGCTTTTCTTTGTGTCTTGATACGAATGACTCACCCTCTTTAGTATATCAGACATATCTCTTGTGTGTTTCCCCAACTCTACATGGGACAGATATTTAGTTTTAAGACATTAAACAACTGAAGAAAGTCTGTGGGGTCTTTGTGTTTTATGGTCATATTCCAATACATTGAGCTTCACAACAGGCTAAAAGATGGATGGATACAGTATTACTACTAGGGGTAGCATAACTTCATTGTCTAAAAGAAAAATAGCTTTCGGCTAAGAAAATAACATTTAATCAAAGACTCCAGTGGAATCAAAGATTATCCCTACACACTGATTGCATCCAGTTCACATGCTGAAAAAAGGAATTCACTCTGTTGACACACAAATAAAATATGCAACGTTCCTCTTTTAAAACGGGTACATAAATGCTCACATAGTAACCACGTGTATAAAAATGCGCCCAAACAAAGTAAGAACACAATCCTATTAGTGTGCAATGAACAGCAGCATGCCAACCACATTGTACTGTCACGATCATTATAAGGAGTGGACCAAGATGCAGCGTGGTATGTTTCCATCCTTTTAATTAGAAAGAGAAAAACTCAAAGAACAAAAACAATAAAGCGCACAAACGAAACGTGACGCTGATATAATGCTCACTGGCAACTATACCTAGACAAGATCCCACAAAGCACAATGGGAAAATGGCTGCCTAAAATTGATCCCCAATCAGAGACTACGATAAACAGCTGTCTCTGATTGGGAACCATATCAGGCCAACATAGATCAATAATCACCTAGATAACCCACCCTAGGCACTGTCATGCCCCAACCAACACAGAGAATTAACAGCTCTCTATGGTCAGGGCGTGACAGTACCCCCCCCCCCGAAGGTGCGGACTCCGACCGTGGTGGCTCTGATGCGGGGATCGTCCGGACCGTGTATCGTCGCCGGAGGAACCGGACCGCGGATCGTCGCCGGGGACTCCGGACCATAGATCGTCGCCGGGGACTCCGGACCGGGAACCCTCACAGGGTATCTTCGCTGGAGGCTCCAGACTGTGGACCGTCTCAGGAGGTTCCGGACTGTGGACCATCGCTGGAGGCTCTGGAACGTGAACCGTCTCAGGAGGTTCCGGAACGCGGACCGTCTCAGGAGTTTCCGGACTGTGGACCGTCTCAGGAGGTTCCGGAATGCGGACCGTCTCAGGAAGTTCTGGACTGTGGACCGTCTCAGGAGGTTCCAGACTTTGGAACGTCGCCGGAAGCTCTGGACTGGGAACTGTCGCCGGAAGCTCTGGACTGGGAACTGTCACCGGAAGCTCTGGACTGGGAACTGTCGCCGGAAGCTCTGGACTGTGGAAGCGCACTGGAGACCTGATGCGTGGGACCGGTACAGGTGGCACCGGGCTGATGACATACACCTCAGGGCGAGTGCGGGGAGGAGGCTCAGGATGTACTGGACTGTGGAGGCGCACTGGAGGCCTGATGCGTGGGACCGGTACAGGTGGCACCGGGCTGATGACACGCACCTCAGGGCGAGTGCGGGCAGGAGGCAAAGGACCTACTGAACTGTGGAGGTGCACTAGAGTTCTAGAGCGTAGAGCTGGCACAACCCGTCCTGGCTGGATGCTCACTTTAGTCTGGCAAGTGCGGGGCGCTGACACAGGATGCACTGGGCTGTGAAGGCGCACTGGAAACACAGTGCGTAGATCCGCCGCAGGATATCCTGGTCCGAGGAGGCGTACTGGAGACCAGGAGCGCTGAGTCGGCACAACCCATCCGGGCTGGATGCTCAGTTTCACACGGAAAGTGCGGAGAGCTGGCACCGAGTGAATGCGCACTAGAGACACAGTGCGTAGCACCGCATAACATGGTGCCTGAACGGTCACACGCCCCTTAAAGCGAGTGCGGGGAGTTGGCTCTGGTCTGAAACCTGGCTCCACCAACCACCCCATGTGACCCTCCCCCAAAAATGTTTTGAGGCTGCCTCTCGGGCTTCCGTCGTGGCCGCGAACCCCGGTGTCGTCGTTGTTCCTCCCTCGCTGCCTCCGTCTGCTCCCATGGAAGGCGATCCTTTCCAGCCAGGATCTCCTCCCATGTCCAGGATCCCTTACCATCCAAGATATCCTCCCATGTCCAGGATGTCTGCTCCTCCTGGCCATGCTGCTTGGTCCATTTGTGGTGGGATCTTCTGTCACGATCATTATAAGGAGTGGACCAAGATGCAGCGTGGTATGTTTCCATCCTTTTAATTAGGAAGAGAAAAACTCAAAGAACAAAAACAATAAAGAGCACAAACGAAACGTGAAGCTGATATAATGCTCACTGGCAACTATACCTAGACAAGATCCCACTAAGCACAATGGGAAAATGGCTGCCTAAATATGATCCCCAATCAGAGACAACAATAAACAGCTGTCTCTGATTGAGAACCATACCAGGCCAACATAGATCAATAATTACCTAGATAACCCACCCTAGTTACTGTCACACCTCAACCAACACAGAGAATAAACAGTTCTCTATGGTCAGGGCGTGACATGTACACTTTAGCGGCACTTAAAACTTCTTATGGCTGCAATCACATTAACGGGATCGATATGACAACAGCCAGTAATGTGCAGGGCGCCAAATTCAAAACAACAGAAATCTCATAATTAAAATTCCCCAAACATACATGTATCTTATACCGTTTTAAATGTAATCTTGTTGTTAATCCCACCACAGTGTCCAATTTCAAATATGGTTTACAGCGAAAGCACCACAAACGAGTATGTTAGGTCACCAGCAAGCCACAGAATAAACACAGCCATTTTCCCAGCCAAAGATAGGAGTCACAAAAAGCACAAATAGAGATAAAACTATTCACTAACCTTCGATGATCTTCATCAGATGACACTCATAGGACTTCATGTTACACATACATGTATGTTTTGTTTGATGAAGTTTATATTTTTATTTTTAGAAACTGAGTTTACATTGGCGAGTTACGTTCACTAGTTCCAAAAACAACCAGTGATTTTGCATAGCCACATCGATTCAACAGAAATACTCATCATAAATGTAGATGATAATACAAGTTATACATATATAATTATAGATATACCTCTCCTTAATGCAACCGCTGTGTCAGATTTTTAAAAAAACCTTACGGAAAAAGCAAACCATGCAATAATCTGAGACGGCGCTCAGAAAAATAATAAAATTAGCCGCCATGTTGGAGTCAACAGACACAGGAAATCACATTATAAATATTCCCTTACCTTTGATGATCTTCATCAGAATGCACTTGATCTATGCACTCCCAGGAATCCTAGTTCCACAATAAATGCTCGATTTGTTCAATAATGTCCGTTATTTATGTCCAAGTAGCTACTTTTGTTAGCGCGTTAGGTATACATATCCAAACGCTCGTGCAGGTCGAGCATTACTTCGGACAAAAACTTCAAAAAGTTATATTACAGGTCGAAGAAACATTTCAAACTAAGTAGAGAATCAATCATTAGGATGTTTTTATCACAAATCTTCAATAAAGTTCCAACCGGAGAATTCCTTTGTGTGTAGAGGAGCAATGGAACGTAGGTCGATATCATGTGGAATGCGCATGACTAGGAAATGGCTCTCTGCCAGTAACCTGACTCATTCAGCTCTTATTCAGTCCCACAACACAGTAGAAGCCTCATTCAAGTTTCTAAAGACGTTTGACATCTAGTGGAAGCCCTATGAAGTGCAACTTCATTCATATCTCACTGTGAATTCAATAGGGCCTGGGTTGAACATCGACCAACCTCAGATTTCTCACTTCCTGTTTGGATTTCTTCTCAGGTTTTTGCCTGCCATGAGTTCTGTTATACTCACAGACATCATTCAAACAGTTTTAGAAACTTCAAAGTGTTTTCTATACAATACTACTAATACATACATATATTAGCAACTGAGACTGGGGAGCAGGCCGTTTACTATGGGCACCTTTCATCCAAGCTACTCAATACTGCCCCTGCAGCCATAAGAAGTTAATCATCCAACCAATAAGAATGAAGCAACTATTAAGATTGCAGGCCTCTTCTAGATCACTTTCCCACTCTTACATGTGTTATCATGTTGTATCCCTGCAAAGAGAGCAGGAGGTAAAGTATCTGTCGTACATACACAGAATGGGATAGAAATGTGACGTCCAGGGACACTATTCTGATCCATGCAAAAGGTTTTTATTTATTTATTTTACCTTTATTTTACTAGGCAAGTCAGTTAAGAACAAATTCTTATTTTCAATGACGGCCTAGGAACAGTGGGTTAACTGCCTGTTCAGGGGCAGAACGACAGATTTGTACCTTGTCAGGGGAGATGTTGAGAGGAGAAAGAACAGAGTAGAAACTAATTAGAAGTAGGCCTAAGATTGTGGGGGCCAATTGTTGAACCTCCCAAAGCAGAGACATGAGAGAGGTAGGGATTTGGATGACTGACATATATGTCCATGTGTTTTGTCAGTAAGGTCAGCTAGACCTGTGTTATGAAAAGTGCACTGGACAATAGGTTGTAAAAAGACCAATGCAGGTTAAACAAATATCTGGGACCGTATTCACAAAGCATCTCATAGTAGGAGTGCTGATCTAGGATCAGGGTCCTTCCTGTCCATATAACCTTATTCATTATTATCTAAAAGACCAAACCAATCCTCAATCAGCTCTCTTACTCAAGACTATTTCTGAATATGAGCTCATTGACATATTTGGGTCAAAGTTTGTTTTAGGACTGTAATGGCACAGCGTCTCTGTTCAGATGAAAATCTCCTTGGTGAATAATATTCTTACTCGGTAGATCTTCGCATTTCAACACGATGTCCACAGAGTTACATAGATTATATATACAAATAGCCACCCTTTGCCTTGATGACAGCTTTGCACACGCTTGGCATTCTCTCATCCAGCTTCATGAGGTAGTCACCTGGAATGCATTTCAATTAACAGGTGTTAAAAGTTCATTTGTGGATTTTTCCCCTTCTTAATGCATTTGAGCCATTCAGTTGTGTTGTGACAAGATAGGGGTGATAAACAGAAGATAGCCCTATCTGGTAAAAGACCATGTTCATTACTGTGGCAAGAACAGCTCAAATAAGCAAAGAGAAACGACAGTCCATCATTACTTTAAGAGATGAAGTTCAGTCAATCCGGAAATTTTCAAGAACTTTGAAAGTTTCTTCAAGTGCAGTCACAAAAACCATCAAGCGCTATGATGAAACTGGCTCTCTTGAGGACCGCCACAGGAATGGAAGACCCAGAGTTCCCTCTGCTGTAGAAGATACATTCCTTAGAGTTATCTACACCTCAGATTGCAGCCCAAATAAATGATTCATCTCAACATCAACTGTTCAATGGAGACTGCGTGAATCTGCGTGAATCTGCGTGAATCTGCGTGAATCAGCATGAATCTGCGTGAATCAGCCCTTGGTCGAATTGCTGCAAAGAAACCATTACTAAAGGACACCAAGAAGAGACTTGCTAAGGCCAGAATGTCAAGAGTGTACAAAGCTGCCATCAAGGCAAAGGGTGGCTATTTTGAAAAATCTCAAATATAAAATATATTTGGATTTGTTTAACACGTTTTTGGTTACAACATGATTCCATGTGTTATTTCATAGTTTTGATGTCTTCACTATTAGAAAATAGTAAAAAATTAAGAAAAACCCTTGAATGAGTAGGTGTGTCCAAACTGGTACTGTATATATATATATATATATATATATATATATATATATAATCATATTTTTTAAGGAACTCAGTCAGCCTTCAGTTTACTCTTGAAAGTTGTAATTATAGAATCCACAAGGTGCAATTTCTAAATTGGGTAGTGCACCATCAGTTTTCCTTTTGTCATGTCAGTCATTGCAGACCTTAGAGCTATTTATAACTTGTAAGTAATATCCAGATCAACTAGCCCGTGTCAGCTAACGTTTTTTTTAGCTAGGCTTTTTAGCCAAATAGATTTTGTTGTAATGTTTGTGTCACTCGGCTATCACATGAACACACATTAGCCATGGCAATATGTGTAGAATAGCAGAAAATATCTTTTAAAAAGGCAACATTCTCACTACACTCCATGACAAAATGTGTAGAATTGCAGGAAATAAACTTGAAACATGTCAAATGTTCTTCTCCACCGACAAGAGGGGTGTGAACAGTTTGTGTCATGAACAGTGCTTGTTCCCATAGAAATAGACATGACGCATGCACGCAGGAGGAGGGTGTGGGATGTTACCCAATGCTGGAAGGGGGGCCTGAGTGACAAAAATTTGGGAACCCCTGACATAGATGGTAAGGATACCTCAAAGATAGTGCAGATTAGGGAAGGAGATATCTAGTCAGTTGCACAACTGAATGCATCCTCTGAATCAGAGAGGTGCGTGGGGCTGCCGTAGTCGACATCACCGGAGCAGTTGTTGTTGAGAGTTAATTGCCATCCCCAAGGGCAGAACGGAATATTTTCCACGGTAACAGCTTGGGGATTCGAACCAGTGACCTTTTGGTTACTGGCCCAACACTCTTAACCGCTAGGGTACACACTGCCCCTCTATTAATTTACGCGTCTATAGTCAGGGAGCAGAGAGATGATAAAGAAAAATAGGAGAGGGAGGAATAGAGAGAGGGATAAAGGGATATGAGAAATGAGAAACGAGGCAGGAGAGGAAAGAGAGATGAAAAGTAAGGAGATGGATAAGAGATGAGAAAGAGGAGTAGAGCGATGGAGGAAACAGACGAGAGGACCAGAACCTCCCCCATGGTAATCCCTGGGAGCAGCATATGGACTAGTAAAGCACAGAGACAAAGTGGGACAGAGCGGGAGACACAGATACACTTAGGACTTAAAAATATGATTCATTTCTTTGCCTCTAATCCCTGGCAAACAAGCTGGCCACCGGGATGTTCTGTAAATACTGTAATCATCCTGCGGCCAGGCCATCGCCCCTGCGAGACGTAGCCAGCCCTACAGTCCAATTTCTTCGTAATCGATTCCTAATCCCAACAACCCAACAAACCCCCCCGACATTCTGCACGAGGGGGGTGGGTGGTTTGTGAGGAATAAAACTAAATGAAAAAGAAATCACATTTCCCAATTCTGTTCTTTCCGAGGCATAGCTTCACAGAGATGAATTGGTGTCACGTAAGAGTTTACTTGGGGTGGACCATTGTTTGTGAGAACATGATGGCATGTAGGACGCTTGGGTTCGCTGGCTCTGGGTTTTAGACTGCTCTCTGGGATAGGTTGGACGGAGCTACAGTGCCTTGCGAAAATATTCGGCCCCCTTGAACTTTGCGACCTTTTGCCACATTTCAGGCTTCAAACATGAAGATATAAAACTGTATTTTTTTGTGAAGAATCAACAACAAGTGGGACACAATCATGAAGTGGAACGACATTTATTGGATATTTCAAACTTTTTTAACAAATCAAAAACTGAAAAATTGGGCGTGCAAAATTATTCAGCCCCTTTACTTTCAGTGCAGCAAACTCTCTCCAGAAGTTCAGTGAGGATCTCTGAATGATCCAATGTTGACCTAAATGACTAATGATGATAAATACAATCCACCTGTGTGTAATCAAGTCTCCGTATAAATGCACCTGCACTGTGATAGTCTCAGAGGTCCGTTAAAAGCGCAGAGAGCATCATGAAGAACAAGGAACACACCAGGCAGGTCCGAGATACTGTTGTGAAGAAGTTTAAAGCCGGATTTGGACACAAAAAGATTTCCCAAGCTTTAAACATCCCAAGGAGCACTGTGCAAGCGATAATATTGAAATGGAAGGAGTATCAGACCACTGCAAATCTACCAAGACCTGGCCGTCCCTCTAAACTTTCAGCTTATACAAGGAGAAGACTGATCAGAGATGCAGCCAAGATGCCCATGATCACTCTGGATGAACTGCAGAGATCTACAGCTGAGGTGGGACACTCTGTCCATAGGACAACAATCAGTCGTATATTGCACAAATATGGCCTTTATGGAAGAGTGGCAAGAAGAAAGCCATTTATTAAAGATATCCATAAAAAGTGTTGTTTAAAGTTTGCCACAAGCCACCTGGGAGACACACCAAACATGTGGAAGAAGGTGCTCTGGTCAGATGAAACCAAAATTGAACTTTTTGGCAACAATGCAAAACGTTATGTTTGGCGTAAAAGCAACACAGCTCATCACCTGAACACACCATCCCCACTGTCAAACATGGTGGAGCCAAATAAAGGACCATTCTGGAAGAAAACCTGATGGAGTCTGCAAAAGACCTGAGACTGGGACGGAGATTTGTCTTCCAACAAGACAATGATCCAAAACATAAAGCAACATCTACAATGGAATGGTTCAAAATTAAACATATCCAGGTGTTAGAATGGCCAAGTCAAAGTCCAGACCTCAATCCAATCGAGAATCTGTGGAAAGAACTGAAAACTGCTGTTCACAAATGCTCTCCATCCAACCTCACTGAGCTTGAGCTGTTTTGCAAGGAGGAATGGGAAAAAATGTCAGTCTCTCGATGTGCAAAACTGATAGAAACATACCCCAAGCGACTTACAGCTGTAATCGCAGCAAAAGGTGGCGCTACAAAGTATTAACTTAAGGGGGCTGAATAATTTTGCACGCCCAATTTTTCAGTTTTTGATTTGTTAAAAAAGTTTGAAATATCCAATAAATGTCGTTCCACTTCATGATTGTGTCCCACTTGTTGTTGATTCTTCACAAGAAAATACAGTTTTATATCTTTGTTTGAAGCCTGAAATGTGGCAAAAGGTCGCAAAGTTCAAGGGGGCCGAATACTTTCGCAAGGCACTGTAGAAGGTGTGTGTGGGAGCGAAGGGAAATTAAAATAGCATTTCCCAATTATATGCTCTGTTCTGTCAGAAGCCTAGTTTCACAGAGATTAATTAGCGTCACGTAAGTGTTGGGTGGGGGTATCATTGTTTGTGAGAATGCGGTGGCATGCTTGGGTTCTCTTGGTTCAAGACTGGGTTCTAGGCTGGGTTCTAGACTGCTCTCTGGGATATGTTGGATGGAACTAGAAGATGGTGTATTGTTGGGTGAGACAACTGAGAGGTTATGTGAACAGAAAGGAGACAATCAAAGGATACTGGATACCACATGTTTTGTTTGTGAATCAAGCTGATTAAAAGTCAATTCCAATTCTATGAGTGCAGAATTAATTTACGGAAAGGAGGAAACCATTGAATTTGTTCATCTCAAAATGAAGTTTTAATAGTGGTTTTATAAAAAAAAATATTTTTTATTTCACCTTTATTTAACCAGGTAGGCAAGTTGAGAACAAGTTCTCATTTACAATTGCGACCTGGCCAAGATAAAGCAAAGCAGTTCAACACATACAACAACAGAGTTACACATGGAGTAAAACAAACATACAGTCAATAATTCAGTAGAAAAATAAGTATATATACGATGTGAGCAAATGAGGTGAGATAAGGGAGGTAAAGGCAAAACAATGGCCATGGTGGTAAGGTAAATACAATATAGCAAGTAAAACACTGGAATGGTAGATTTGCAGTGGAAGAATGTGCAAAGTAGAAATAAAAATCATGGAAATAACAAATAAATAAAAAATAAAGTCCAAAATAAGACTTAAGAGGAAGAAGACAGAAGCTGAGAGTGAAAGTTTATTTTGTAGATAGAAAATGTGGCTGCCTTTGTTTTAAATACCATCTGTGATCATTTACAGTCCCCAAAAGCCTGTATTCTCTATGACATAAAGCCTATTCCTAATATGCTATTGGTTGTAAACGTACATCTAAATATTACCACCCTTAACAAATAGCTTATGTCTATCCCCGTCGAGCTCTATGTGCTATTTACTGTACTTCTCTTCAATCAACCAATCAACATTACGGATGTCCATTTCAATCTTTAAATGGTGTCTAATTCTGATATTGGTTGTTTGATATGACAAGGCTGACAACATCTTAGTAGTAATAGAACTACAGTATGAATATTCTATCATTAGAATACTGTTCATTCCATCCTCTTTTGACACTGTGAAGATACACTTTCATAAAGATGCATTTAACGTTTGGTTTCAATGTACAGTGCGATTTTAATTAGCCATCTTCTTTTTTTCATTTCTCCTTCCTCTTGTTTTTGTTTCTTTGTTAGTACTTTTGTTTTATGACGTGAAGCACTTTGTTACTTGTATTAAGTAGTGCTATACAAATAAAGTTATTGTTATTCTTGTTTTATGAAAATGTTCTGTTATTATTATTGTCATGATTTTATGTCAAATAGAATCGGAACAGGAATGACTCACTCCATAATTCTTTTTAAGGGTAAATACAGTATTCTCAGTGGAATTTAGTGTCGTAATATGATCAGTATTATGGTTAGGCCTATCACTGGATCAACACATAACTGACAATCAAGTTATATCATTTTACTAAGTCAATACTGGGGCTTAAAGTTTAACACCTAGTTATTATCGAGAGTAATAGTCAGTGTTTGGATCCAAGATTATTGTCCATGTCTTGGACTGAGATTATTGTCAGGATTAGATTTTTTTATGAGAGAAGTCTGATTCGGGCGTAGTCAGGGTTGGAGGAGAGAGGGAAAGGGGGTAGGTCAGCCTCAGAATTAGGGTTCAATTGAAGTAGAACTAAATAGGGGATTCTGGTTCCTTCTCTGACTTGGAGAGAAGTCTCATACAGGAGCACTAGGTCAACATTCTCTGATGTCTGTCAGTAAAGATGTCCATTATCATCCTTAGTCCCCCTCTCCCGTCCTGTTCCCATGTCCTTTCATGTCCCCCTGTTCTGTCCTGTCCTGTTCCCCTGTCCTGTGTCCATGTGCCCACATGTCCACACTCGTTCTCACCTCTCCTTGCACTTAGTTATTTTTACTGATCTAATTTAGAGAATGTCCCAATCCTCTTAGTGTCTTGCCCCTTCAGCGCTTCACTAAGTGAATTAGACAGGATTACAGTCTCTCTCTCTCTCTCTTCCTCCTCCTATCTCTTTCTCTCTTCTCTATGGTGTCACTGTCTCTCCAGCCTTTCTTCTCCATCTCCATGTGCATTATTCTCCTGACATCTTTCTCTCTGTTGGCAGGATTACTGTCATTCTCTCTCCAGATGACAAATTGGTTCCACCATTACCCATGACAGCTGCCCTCGAAGCCCAGTGCATCCTGGGAAAAAGGATCTTTAATTAAACTTTGACCTGTAGTACATAAATGAGGGGCGAGAACAAGGCCTACATACAGATAGGAACAAGAGTGGACAAAAAAATGTCTTCGAAAAAAACATGAAGGAAACTAGACAGAACATCTGAAAACTACAGTAAAATACTTTCCATCCCGATCATGTTTTCATACAGTATAGTGTTTTCTGGGTCTTCATGGCAAGGCTGGCAGTATTTGGAGTGTGACTTCTTCCAGTAGCAGGTCCCAGTCCTGCCAGGCCCTGCTGTGCCAGTCTCTCACAGACTCATCTGGAGAGTCTGCCTCAGAGGAATTCACTGGGTTACAGTAACTAGTCATAGTCCATTTAGGATTTCTACCTCACCTAAATGGTACGTCTAACACCATACCGCAGTTAGTGGTTTGTTATGAACCTGTCTTTGTTATAGATTTAGACTTCTGTTGTGAACCTGTCTTTGTTATAGATTTAGACTGCTGTTGTGAACCTGTCTTTGTTATAGATTTAGACTGCTGTTATGAACCTGTCTTTGTTATAGATTTAGACTGCTGTTATGAACCTGTCTTTGTTATAGATTTAGACTGCTGTTGTGAACGTGTCTTTGTTATAGATTTAGACTGCTGTTGTGAACCTGTCTTTGTTATAGATTTAGACTTCTGCTATGAACCTGTCTTTGTTATAGATTTAGACTGCTGTTGTGAACGTGTCTTTGTTATAGATTTAGACTGCTGTTATGAACCTGTCTTTGTTATAGATTTAGACTTCTGTTATGAACCTGTCTTTGTTATAGATTTAGACTGCTGTTATGAACCTGTCTTTGTTATAGATTTAGACTTCTGCTATGAACCTGTCTTTGTTATAGATTTAGACTGCTGTTGTGAACGTGTCTTTGTTATAGATTTAGACTTCTGCTATGAACCTGTCTTTGTTATAGATTTAGACTGCTGTTATCAACCTGTCTTTGTTATAGATTTAGACTGCTGCTATGAACCTGTCTTTGTTATAGATTTCGACTGCTGTTATGAGACTGTCTTTGTTATAGTGTTTTCTGTGCCAGCAGCATACCACCCTGCATACCACTGCTGGCTTGCTTCTGAAGCTAAGCAGGGTTGGTCCTGGTCAGTTCCTGGATGGGAGACCAGATGCTGCTGGAAGTGGTGTTGGAGGGCCAGTAGGAGGCACTCTTTCCTCTGGTCTAAAAAATATCCCAATGCCCCAGGGCAGTGATTGGGGACACTACCCTGTGTAGGGTGCTGTCTTTCGGATGGGACGTTAAACGGGTGTCCTGACTCTCTGAGGTCATTAAAGATCCCATGGCACTTATCGTAAGAGTAGGGGTGTTAACCCCGGTGTCCTGGCTAAATTCCCAGTTTGGCCCTCAAACCATCATGGTCACCTAATGGTCCCCAGTTTACAATTGGCTCATTAATCCCCCACCTCTCCCCTGTAACTATTCCCCAGGTCGTTGCTGCAAATGAGAACATGTTCTCAGTCAACTTACCTGGTAAAATAATGAAAAAAAAAAAAAAAAAGATTTAGACTTCTGCTATGAACCTGTCTTTGTTATAGATTTAGACTGCTGTTATGAACCTGTGTCTAGTTGTTATAGACTGCTGGTATGAACATGTATCTAGTTGTTATAGACTGCTGGTATGAACCTGTGTCTAGTTGTTATAGACTGCTGTTATGAACCTGTGTCTAGTTGTTATAGACTGCTGGTATGAACATGTGTCTAGTTGTTATAGACTGCTGGTATGAACCTGTGTCTAGTTGTTATAGACTGCTGTTATGAACCTGTGTCTAGTTGTTATAGACTGCTGGTATGAACCTGTGTCTAGTTGTTATAGACTGCTGTTATGAACCTGTGTCTAGTTGTTATAGACTGCTGGTATGAACCTGTGTCTAGTTGTTATAGACTGCTGGTATGAACCTGTATCTAGTTGTTATAGACTGCTGGTATGAACCTGTGTCTAGTTGTTATAGACTGCTGTTATGAACCTGTGTCTAGTTGTTATAGACTGCTGTTATGAACCTGTGTCTAGTTGTTATAGACTGCTGTTATGAACCTATGTCTAGTTGTTATAGACTGCTGTTATGAACCTGTATCTAGTTGTTATAGACTGCTGGTATGAACCTGTGTCTAGTTGTTATAGACTGCTGGTATGCACCTGTATCTAGTTGTTATAGACTGCTGGTATGAACCTGTGTCTAGTTGTTATAGACTGCTGTTATGAACATGTATCTAGTTGTTATAGACTGCTGGTATGAACATGTGTCTAGTTGTTATAGACTGCTGGTATGAACCTGTGTCTAGTTGTTATAGACTGCTGGTATGAACCTGTGTCTAGTTGTTATAGACTGCTGGTATGAACCTGTGTCTAGTTGTTATAGACTGCTGGTATGAACCTGTGTCTAGTTGTTATAGACTGCTGTTATGAACCTGTGTCTAGTTGTTATAGACTGCTGGTATGAACCTGTGTCTAGTTGTTATAGACTGCTGGTATGAACCTGTGTCTAGTTGTTATAGACTGCTGGTATGAACCTGTGTCTAGTTGTTATAGACTGCTGGTATGAACCTGTGTCTAGTTGTTATAGACTGCTGTTATGAACCTGTATCTAGTTGTTATAGACTGCTGGTATGAACATGTATCTAGTTGTTATAGACTGCTGGTATGAACCTGTGTCTAGTTGTTATAGACTGCTGGTATGAACCTGTGTCTAGTTGTTATAGACTGCTGGTATGAACATGTGTTGAGTTGTTATAGACTGCTGGTATGAACCTGTGTCTAGTTGTTATAGACTGCTGGTATGAACCTGTGTCTAGTTGTTATAGACTGCTGGTATGAACCTGTGTCTAGTTGTTATAGACTGCTGGTATGAACCTGTGTCTAGTTGTTATAGACTGCTGGTATGAACATGTGTTGAGTTGTTATAGACTGCTGGTATGAACATGTATCTAGTTGTTATAGACTGCTGGTATGAACCTGTGTCTAGTTGTTATAGACTGCTGGTATGAACCTGTGTCTAGTTGTTATAGACTGCTGGTATGAACCTGTGTCTAGTTGTTATAGACTGCTGTTATGAACCTGTGTCTAGTTGTTATAGACTGCTGGTATGAACATGTGTTGAGTTGTTATAGACTGCTGGTATGAACATGTATCTAGTTGTTATAGACTGCTGGTATGAACATGTGTCTAGTTGTTATAGACTGCTGGTATGAACATGTGTCGAGTTGTTATAGACTGCTGGTAAGAACATGTGTCTAGTTGTTATAGACTGCTGGTATGAACATGTGTCGAGTTGTTATAGACTGCTGGTATGAACATGTGTTGAGTTGTTATAGACTGCTGGTATGAACATGTATCTAGTTGTTATAGACTGCTGGTATGAACATGTGTCTAGTTGTTATAGACTGCTGGTATGAACATGTGTCGAGTTGTTATAGACTGCTGGTATGAACATGTGTCTAGTTGTTATAGACTGCTGGTATGAACATGTGTCTAGTTGTTATAGACTGCTGGTATGAACATGTGTCTAGTTGTTATAGACTGATGGTATGAACCTGTGTCTAGTTGTTATAGACTGCTGGTATGAACATGTGTTGAGTTGTTATAGACTGATGGTATGAACCTGTGGCTGTTGTTATCTCCCAATGCGTGTTGATATGGTACTGTATGTACTAGTGAATTAAAACATATATATTTCACCTTTATTTAACCAGGTAGGCCAGTTGAGAACAAGGTCTCATTTACAACTGCGACCTGGCCAAGATAAAGCAAAGCAGTGGGACAAAAACAACACAGTTACACATGGGATAAACAAACGTACAGTCAACAACACAATAGAAAAATCTGTATACAGTGTGTGCAACTGAAGTAAGGAGGTAAGGCAATAAATAGGCCAATAGTGGCAAAGTAATTACAATTTAGCAATTTACACTGGAGAGATATGTGCAGATGAGGATGTGCAAGTAGAAATACTGGTGTGCAAAAGAGAAGAAAAACAAAAACAAATATGGGGATGAGGTAGGTAGGTAGGTAGGTAGGTAGGTAGGTAGGTAGGTAGGTAGGTAGGTAGGAGCCAGTGGGTTTGGCAACGAATATGTAGCGAGGACCAGCCAACGAGAGCATACAGGTCGCAGTGGTGGGTGGTATATGGGGCTTTGGTGACAAAACGGATGGTGCTGTGATAGACTGCATCCAATTTGCTGAATAGTGTGTTGGAGGCTGTTCTGTAAATGACATTGTCGAAGTCAAGGATCGGTAGGATAGTCAGTTTTATGAGGGTATGTTTGGCAGCATGAGTGAAGGAGGCTTTGTTGCGAAATAGGAAGCCGATTCTAGATTTAATTTTGGATTGGAGATGCTTAATGTGAGTCTGGAAGGAGAGTTTACAGTCGAGCCAGACACCTAGGTATTTATAGTTGTCCATATATTCTAAGTCAGAACCGTCCAGAGCAGTGATGCTAGTCGGGCGGGCAGGTGGGGGCAGCGATAGGTTAAAGATCATGCATTTAGTTTAACTAGCATTTAAGAGCAGTTGGAGGCCACGGAAGGAGTGTTGCATGGCGTTGAAGCTCGTTTGTGTCCAAAGAAGGGCCGTCAGATTTGACACACTGAACTCTATCTGAGAAGTAGTGAGTGAACCAGGCGAGGCAGTCATTAGAGAAACCAAGGCTGTTGAGTCTGCCGTTAAGTATACAGTGATTGACAGAGTCGAAAGCCTTGGCCAGGTCGATGAAGACGGCTGCACAGTACTGTCTTTTATCGATGGCGGTTATGATATCTTTTAGGACCTTGAGCGTGGCTGAGGTGCAACCGTGACCAGCTCGGAAACCAGATTGCATAGCGGAGAAGGTACGGTGGGATTCGAAATGGTCGGTGATCTGTTTGTTCACTTGGCTTTCGGAAACTTTAGAAAGGCAGGGCAGGATGGATATAGGGCTGTAACAGTTTGGGTCTAGAGTGTCTCCCCCTTTGAAGAGGTGGATGACCACGGTCACTTTCCAATCTTTAGGAATCTCAGACGATACAAAAGAGAGGTTGAACAGACTAGTAATAGGAGTTGCAACAATGGCGGCGGATAATTTTTAGGAAGAGAGGGTCCAGATTGTCTAGCCCAGCTGATTTGTAGGGGTCCAGATTTTGCAGCTCTTTCAGAACATCAGCTGTCTGGATTTGGGTGAAGGAGAAGCGGAAAGCATGTGGAAAGCATGGCCAGCCATAGAGAAATGCTTATTGAAATTCTCGATTATAGTGGATTTATCAGTGGTGACAGTGTTTCCTAGTGTCAGTGCAGTGGGCTGCTGGGAGGAGGTGTTAGGAAGCTGCTATCACTGACTGTTATCATCATCGACCATCAATAACAAGTCTCCAGACATAATCTCCTGAGAAATGGAGGGTGGAATGGAGAGGGAGGGGAGAGAACAGTGCAACAAACAGGCGGAGGTGACTGCCCATATGGTTTGATAAACAAAAACAAAGTTATACAATGAATACATGAGAGTGGTCAACAGAGGTACAGAATAGACAAATAAAGACACAGTGGAGTGATCTCCACAACAGTCAACAAATCCTTTGACTGTGACCCCATTCCTGTGGGTCACGTATCCTTCCTCCTCACTTATGTCGCCATTAGAACACCATTATCTCAGTCATTATCTATCCGCTGACAATGAATTATTGTTAGAACTCTAACAGAGGTCAACTGCATGCCAACACAAACTGCACTTCAACAAAAGTATGGAAATGGAATTTAAGTTGCTTGCTTTGTACAATCCCCCATTTTACGTTAAGCTCTCTACTGTACATTTTCTGGACTCTTGTTTCTCTCCCCTTTGCCCTTCTTCCCGATGCCTCTCTTTCTTCTTAATGCCCCTCTCTCTCTCTCTCTACCCTCTGAACCCCCCTCCCTCCATTTCTCCATCACTTTCAGTAATTCCACCACTCTCCCAGCATCCTAATCCAGCGCTGACCTCAATCCAGTGATGTAATGGGTCATGTGACGCTGGCGTGGGGAACAGGGGAGGTGAAGTGGGGAAACATGTCTTAATCTCTGCTGACGGGACGCGGTGACCAATCACAGATGGCGAGGCGGGGTGGGGGGGTTTCGGGGGGTGTATTTCCCTTAAATTTCAAAATATCAGAGAGGACCTTTTGGAACTTCCAGTCAACATGTTTATTCATGATGACTCCAATGATTCCATGAGACTCATTGTGTCTGTGTCTGTTGATTTTCGATAATAAAGACAACTGTCAGGGTTAGACAAACAAGTACAGACACGGTATTCAGAACCAGTGTTCTCCATTTATACAGCTCTAGAACAACAAAAATAATACTTTATGTTACAGACTCTTCATTAAGCATAACCCGACCAATACCAGTTTGCCCGTCCTTTTTTGGGTTAATTTCAACTATAGGAAAATGTTGTCAGAATACACAAAGATAGTTACCAACTATACTAAGCTTGTCCTGTATAGGCCTTTTGATACTTTTTTACCACATGCCCGATCACAAATGGAGAAATGTTCAGTAACGACTTACTGGTCAATTGGCACTTTGAATGGCATGAGATGACTGACTAGTCAAGCCATTATAAAAGAGAAAAACAGTTGCCGAGACAATATGATTGGATAGAGCAAATTCAGACTACAGTGGTGTTTGCACCTCAAACACATTCTCATGTTATAAAACTAGTCACAAACAATGGGCTGTCAATACTATTAGACCGATGAGGGCCATGTTGTATTTAGGTGCTATAACAACAGCAGTCAGTTGGGGGAGGCCTAGAGTCGTGAAGTCAATGACACAGTGACGTGGAGACAACTGAATCCTCTGGCACGTGCCCAACCCACTCCCTCCCCTTTGGCCTGGCCTACTACTGAAACAGTGAGACCTGAGGAACACATGGTCCGGGAGCCAGTGTGAGGGCCAGTGTGAGAGTCCTGAACAATAACTCTGTTACTGTCGTCATATTCCAGCACGGCTGATGACCATATTCAATCAAACCCGCAATAACAATGTTGACAGTGTATTTGTGCGCACACACACACACACGCACTAACACACACACGCGCATACACACACGTCTATTTTTAAATTGGAAGTTGTGAGGGGAGCCTACCTGATTGGTAGTAGTAGTAGTAGTAGTAGTAGTAATAGTTGTAGTAGGAGTGATAGTAGTAGTAGTAGTAGTGATAGTAGTAGTAGTAGTAATAGTAGTGATTGTAGTAGTTGTAATAGAAGTAGTAGTAGTGATAGTGATAGTAGTTGTAGGAGTTGTAGTAGTAGTTGTAGTAGGATTAGTCTAAGGCGTCTAATACAAGACTATAACACATACTTCCAATAGGGTTGTTGTGTCAATAGGGTTGTTGTGTCAATAGGGTTGTTGTGTCAATAGGGTTGTTGTGTCAATAGGGTTGTTGTGTCAATAGGGTTTTTGTGTCAATAGGGTTGTTGTGTCAATAGGGTTGTTGTGTCAATAGGGTTGTTGTGTCAATAGGGTTGTTGTGTCAATAGGGTTGTTGTGTCAATAGGGTTGTTGTGTCAATAGGGTTGTTGTGTCAGCATGTTTCCCATAAACTGGACTGTTGTGTTTAAGTTTACTGCAGTCTATATCGTAGCATGCAGTAGAATCCTAAAATCTCAGAATACATTGAATGATAATTTCTCTTTAGCCTCAACCTGTTACATTTCAGTATAACCTTACCAGTAGCATTTCAGTATACTTGAGTGTGTGACATTTTAGTGTATATGTCAATACTCTCTGAACTATACTATCATTGACTCTAGGTAATATATGCAGTATAATGTAGACTCCAGAATCAGTATGCTTCCCAAATGGCAACCTGTATATTGAACTACTTTTGACCAGAGCCCTATGGACCCTGTTCAAAAGTAGTACACTATATAGGGAATAGGATGCCGTTTGGACACGACCACAGTTGTTGTGGGGCCAGGTTGTGCTGTTGCTCGTGGCTGAACAAGGTTAATCTCTTGCCCCCCCCCCCCCCCCTCTACCCCCCTCATCTCTTTGTGCACAACGCCGTACTAATCTCTCCATGCCTCCTTGTGCTGCTCTAATCTGCCCCCCCCTCTACCCCCTCATCTCTTTGTGCACTACGCCGTACTAATCTCTCCATGCCTCCTTGTGCTGCTCTAATCTGCCCCCCCCCTCTACCCCCTCATCTCTTTGTGCACTACGCCGTACTAATCTCTCCATGCCTCCTTGTGCTGCTCTAATCTGCCCCCTCTACCCCCTCATCTCTTTGTGCACTACGCCGTACTAATCTCTCCATGCCTCCTTGTGCTGCTCTAATCTGCCCCCCCCTCTACCCCCTCATCTCTTTGTGCACTACGCCGTACTAATCTCTCCATGCCTCCTTGTGCTGCTCTAATCTGCCCCCCCCTCTACCCCCTCATCTCTTTGTGCACTACGCCGTACTAATCTCTCCATGCCTCCTTGTGCTGCTCTAATCTGCCCCCTCTACCCCCTCATCTCTTTGTGCACTACGCCGTACTAATCTCTCCATGCCTCCTTGTGCTGCTCTAATCTGCCCCCCTCTACCCCCTCATCTCTTTGTGCACTACGCCGTACTAATCTCTCCATGCCTCCTTGTGCTGCTCTAATCTGCCCTCCCCCCTCTACCCCCTCATCTCTTTGTGCACTACGCCGTACTAATCTCTCCATGCCTCCTTGTGCTGCTCTAATCTGCCCTCCCCCTCTACCCCCTCATCTCTTTGTGCACTACGCCGTACTAATCTCTCCATGCCTCCTTGTGCTGCTCTAATCTGCCCCCCCTACCCCCTCATCTCTTTGTGCACTACGCCGTACTAATCTCTCCATGCCTCCTTGTGCTGCTCTAATCTGCCCCCCTCTACCCCCTCATCTCTTTGTGCACTACGCCGTACTAATCTCTCCATGCCTCCTTGTGCTGCTCTAATCTGCCCCCCCTCTACCCCCTCATCTCTTTGTGCACTACGCCGTACTAATTTCTCCATGCCTCCTTGTGCTGCTCTAATCTGCCCTCCCCCCTCTACCCCCTCATCTCTTTGTGCACTACGCCGTACTAATCTCTCCATGCCTCCTTGTGCTGCTCTAATCTGCCCCCCCTCTACCCCTCTCATCTCTTTGTGCACTACGCCGTACTAATCTCTCCATGCCTCCTTGTGCTGCTCTAATCTGCCCCCCTCTACCCCCTCATCTCTTTGTGCACTACGCCGTACTAATCTCTCCATGCCTCCTTGTGCTGCTCTAATCTGCCCCCCCTCTACCCCCTCATCTCTTTGTGCACTACGCCGTACTAATCTCTCCATGCCTCCTTGTGCTGCTCTAATCTGCCCCCCTCTACCCCACTCATCTCTTTGTGCACTACGCCGTACTAATCTCTCCATGCCTCCTTGTGCTGCTCTAATCTGCCCCCCCTCTACCCCCTCATCTCTTTGTGCACTACGCCGTACTAATCTCTCCATGCCTCCTTGTGCTGCTCTAATCTGCCCCCCTCTACCCCCTCATCTCTTTGTGCACTACGCCGTACTAATCTCTCCATGCCTCCTTGTGCTGCTCTAATCTGCCCCCCTCTACCCCCTCATCTCTTTGTGCACTACGCCGTACTAATCTCTCCATGCCTCCTTGTGCTGCTCTAATCTGCCCCCCCTCTCTACCCCCTCATCTCTTTGTGCACTACGCCGTACTAATCTCTCCATGCCTCCTTGTGCTGCTCTAATCTGCCCTCCCCCCTCTACCCCCTCATCTCTTTGTGCACTACGCCGTACTAATCTCTCCATGCCTCCTTGTGCTGCTCTAATCTGCCCCCCTCCTCTACCCCCTCATCTCTTTGTGCACTACGCCGTACTAATCTCTCCATGCCTCCTTGTGCTGCTCTAATCTGCCCCCCCCCCTCTACCCCCTCATCTCTTTGTGCACTACGCCGTACTAATCTCTCCATGCCTCCTTGTGCTGCTCTAATCTGCCCCCCTCTACCCCCTCATCTCTTTGTGCACTACGCCGTACTAATCTCTCCATGCCTCCTTGTGCTGCTCTAATCTGCCCCCCCCCTCTACCCCCTCATCTCTTTGTGCACTACGCCGTACTAATCTCTCCATGCCTCCTTGTGCTGCTCTAATCTGCCCCCCTCTACCCCCTCATCTCTTTGTGCACTACGCCGTACTAATCTCTCCATGCCTCCTTGTGCTGCTCTAATCTGCCCCCCTCTACCCCTCATCTCTTTGTGCACTACGCCGTACTAATCTCTCCATGCCTCCTTGTGCTGCTCTAATCTGCCCCCCCCCTCTACCCCCTCATCTCTTTGTGCACTACGCCGTACTAATCTCTCCATGCCTCCTTGTGCTGCTCTAATCTGCCCCCCCTCTACCCCCTCATCTCTTTGTGCACTACGCCGTACTAATCTCTCCATGCCTCCTTGTGCTGCTCTAATCTGCCCCCCCCTCTACCCCCTCATCTCTTTGTGCACTACGCCGTACTAATCTCTCCATGCCTCCTTGTGCTGCACTAATCTGCCCTCCCCCTCTACCCCCTCATCTCTTTGTGCACTACGCCGTACTAATCTCTCCATGCCTCCTTGTGCTGCTCTAATCTGCCCCCCCCCCCCTCTACCCCCTCATCTCTTTGTGCACTACGCCGTACTAATCTCTCCATGCCTCCTTGTGCTGCTCTAATCTGCCCCCCTCTACCCCCCTCATCTCTTTGTGCACTACGCCGTACTAATCTCTCCATGCCTCCTTGTGCTGCTCTAATCTGCCCCCCCCCCTACCCCTCATCTCTTTGTGCACTACGCCGTACTAATCTCTCCATGCCTCCTTGTGCTGCTCTAATCTGCCCCCCCTCTACCCCCTCATCTCTTTGTGCACTACGCCGTACTAATCTCTCCATGCCTCCTTGTGCTGCTCTAATCTGCCCCCCTCTACCCCCTCATCTCTTTGTGCACTACGCCGTACTAATCTCTCCATGCCTCCTTGTGCTGCTCTAATCTGCCCCCCCTACCCCCTCATCTCTTTTGTGCACTACGCCGTACTAATCTCTCCATGCCTCCTTGTGCTGCTCTAATCTGCCCCCCGCCCCCACCGTCTCTGGCACTGCTCTGATAATCTCGCTGTGTCTCCTCCCCTCCTCTCTCTCCCTGGTCCCTCACTCCCCCAACCCGTTCTGCTGCTGGTGGAGGCAGTGCTCTGCTAATCTGGGGTCTGTCCATCAGCACTTTGAGAGGCAGACAGACGGATGGGGCTGTAATCCCCAGAGTGGCACAGATGGAGCGGCACTATGCAGACCTTGGGGAAGGTGAACACAAACACACACATGCAGCGTCCTGTTTTGGACCCACTAGGTTGACAGAGACCACACACTGCTGCCAGACACACACACACAGTGTGCACACACCTGCTGCAGATACTGGTGAATTTAATAGCGTTTGGCCAGTAGATGAGAGGTCACTGGTTCGAATCCATGAGTCGACTAGGTGAAAAACCTGCAGATGTGCTCTAGAGCAAAGCACTTAACACTAATAACTCTGGATAAGATAATTAACTAAAATGTAAAAAAAAAAAGTTACAGTCCCTAATCCTCCAGCTTGATTTTATAACTAAAGTATTATGAAGTTTGCTTTTTTTCTGTAAGAATATAATCGAGCGAATATTACAAGTTTACTGTAATCTGCCACGTACAAAGTTTCACACAAGTGTTTTAATGAATGGTATAATTCATGTACTCTACTTTAGACATAGGCTGTAGTGTGTTGGTGTGCTGTTACTATAGTAAACTGAGTAAAGGCCTTAGATGTACTGTAGTGTAAATGATCTGGGTTTTGATGTGAGGGTGCTCAGGTGAGTTAGCCATGATGATCTGTGTAGATGTAATCTACTGTACTACAGCTGGCTGCAGTTACTACCTGTCTGCCTGGACATGCCCAGATAAATACAGTGCAACACATGGCCAAGTGGTTAAGAGTGTTGTAACAGAAGGGTTGCTGGTTCGAATCCCCGAACAGGAAAGGTGGAGAAATGTGCTGTTCTGCCTTTGAGAAAGGCACTGCTCCCCAGGTTGTCGATTAAGACAGCCCCTGCACCTCTCCGATTCAGAGGGGTTGGGTTAAATGCATTCTTTTCCCCAATGAATCCAAAACCTATTTTCACACAACAGCCGCATCACCTGTTGCATTTTCCCTTTGGATTACAGTAGCCTAATATAAACAGTGGCACCCTGCAGCCTTAAATGCCCATAAAACGTCATAAAGACCATCCCATGTCCTTTTTTAGCACAACAATCCAATATAGTCCAGCCAGTTTGCATGGTACAATTGTTTCAGACTGTACAGGCCCTTACTTTCATTTAAATTAATTTAATTCGGGAAGTAAACTGAAATTCCAATTCCAATGGGCTCTATAAAAACGAGGTTTACTTACCGAACTGCCTGAATTTAAATGGAATTGACCCTGGATACTAGGTTGACTGACTCATTGCACTATTCCCCTTTAGTTTTGACAGAGTGTGTTTTAATAAATTAAATCTGGAGTGCCTGAGTGCTCTCCGAGTGTTGTCAGACTGTCCTAAATTCAGCGCGTTTTGCTCAGCGCGTTTAGAGCGCACACTAGACGCTCTGGCTGAGGAGTAGGGTCGATCCAAGCGTTCTGACTCATTGCACTATTCCCCTTTAGTTTTGACAGAGTGTGTTTTAATAAATTAAATCTGGAGTGCCTGAGTGCTCTCCGAGTGTGCTCTTAGCGTTCGTAAATTCAGAGCTGTTGTCAGACTGTCCTAAATTCAGCGCGTTTTGCTCAGCGCGTTTAGAGCGCACATTAGACGCTCTGGCTGAGGAGTAGGGTCGATCCAAGCGTTCTGGCCTCACAAAAGCAGTCAAGCACCCAAGCTAACTGGATAACATTGGCTAGCTTGCTAGCTACTTCAAGACACAAATGAGAGAACAGCTCACCACTCTGACCATTTTACTCGCCCTAGCAGAGATGGTTCGGCTGTTTTCATTTTATACAAATTCTGTTATTATCTGTCATTCTGCGCTCTGGCACACTCAGACGAGAGTGCTCTGAAACCGGAGTAGATAGCTAGAGCGAATTTACGAACGCGCCCAGTGTTGTGTCACGTGCTGTGACAGTGTTGTGGCGGTGAGGCCCATTCAAAACAACAGGATTAGAATTGTGTCTTTGATTCGACGTTTGTTTGTGTCTGTATGTTTCACTGTAATGAATATGGCTCAGGCTGGCTTTATCCCAGGGGTTTACTCATCTACAATGGAGGATGGCATTTGCACTGTCAGAGTGGGGGAGATTGGTGATGATGTTTGGGTCGTAGTGCTATATTGTACGGAATAATCATTTTTATCAGACAGGGTCTATGTCGAAATGCTACCCATATCTCTCTATACGGTGCACTACTTTTGATCAGGTCCTATAGGGCTCTGGTCAAAAGCAGTGCACTACATAGGGAATCATATTCTATCATTAATAAACCTAAATTATTAAGCACACATAAATGTACCATGGCATTATCAACAGGCAAAAAAAACATCAACATGGCTATATGAAGTACCAACGAGGCACATGTGCATGCCTTGTGCTGAAGTGGCAGCAAGGCCGCAAGGGGAAGGATATCACAAGTTAAGCAACATCGCCATCCACTGGTTATCTACTGTATGTGAACTGAATTCCTATTTCACTGATACCTGCTGAAACTCTGATCATAATCTCAATAGCACCATCTACTGGCCCAGTACTGAAGTGTAGCCTCAGGGAAAGCGTGTGGAACAGAGAAGTGAGGTCATGGCCAGTGGGAGAATTGTAATAGAATGTGTGTGTCCCTCATTTGTGCATGGATTATTGTTTGATGTCTGGGCCCATATTCACAAAGTGTCCCAGAATAGGGTTAGTTGATCTGGGATCAGGTCCCCTCTCTTTTTCATTATGATTTAAAAGGACAAATGGATCCTAGATCAGGACATGAATCCTCAAAGCGTCTCCAAGTACAAAATTGGTCGTAAGTGCTGAGAATAGAGACATTTTACACCTACTCTTATGAGTAAAAATATAAGCTATGCATGAAGCCTCTTTCGTCATAAGAGTCCCACCTAGTCGACAGATATTTAGGACACCTCATGATACCAGTTAAAAGTTACCAGCATTTTTCTTGATAATAGAAAAATGCAGCGAGTCAGTGCTTCTGGCGCCACATGCAATTGCTTTGGAGTAGTTAGAATGTTTTGACATTTCTATGTAATCAATCTATAAATAATCTAGACCTATGGATAAACACAACTGTATCTCTTGCACTTTTGACAATGACTTCACATGAGGACTATTTCACACGATATCCCTAAATACTTAGAACCACTAGGCTAATCAATAATCAAGTTTTTCTTTTGATTATTTAATTAACCTACATCAAGTTAAATCAGGTTATCCCCTTGAAGAGCAATATCACATTGTTTAAAAATATGCCTAAATTGGGCATGACGATAAGTTGGGCCACTGAAGCCATCTGGGGCCTACGTTAACTTTTGATTGTGTTCGATGAAAATGGAAGACCTTTCAAACGTTTTATGCAACATTATCGGCAAGTGTGACTTAATGCCTACTGTGCCAAAGCGATTAGGAGTTGTTAAACAGGAGTGACGAGTGTGTTGATATAATGGTAATATGATCAAAATTCCACTTTTTACAACCATCAGAATTAGTGTTTTTTTAAAAAGAAGATGGATGCTATTAGGCAAGAATTAAGAGTAGGCAAAGTGATCGCATCCGGCATATATCGTTTTACCATTGCAACATTTGATGGTTGTCTGAAACATGCTATAGAGTTCACAGCGGGCGATGCCTCATCACCAACGGTTATTCCCCATCATATGCAACAACATCAATGAGCGTCATCACTACCTTTCCTTTGTGGTACCTCAAACTGTTGTGATTACTAGCTGAGATAAACTTTTATGAACAGATTTTACTCCTGGCTCAGAGATTGTCTGAGCAGTGTCTTAATAACATCATCCTAAAACCTACTCTGAGCTGGGAGTTTTGTGTGTGTGTTAAAACACGTTTTAACAGGATTCCTAGGACCTTTCCTAGGACCACTACTCTAAGACATGTTGTGAACATGGACCCAGAACTCCAGTTACATGTGTCGAATCAAATAAATACAAAAGGTTAAGCACTACTGTGTCTTTTGTGATTCTACAGAAAACATCTAAGCATATCAGAATAAAAAAGGGATATTAGTGTTCTTTTGTTTTACTTGATGTGTTTTATTCTGTTAGACAGTGTTTCTGTAGCAGGTGATAGATGACATGAGTAATGCTCTGGTCACAGGTAGCTAAAACCCATTTGGTGGTCATAAACAATGAGGTTCAATGAGATACAGACAATAAATAGGATGGATGAAACGATCCACACGATCAAACCATTCCAACAACAACCGAAGTCTAGTTACAGCCTGGCTGTATTGTCCTAGGAGCTTAGATATGCAGAATGAAGGTGAAAATCAACCTGTGCAGATGTAAATAGCTGGAAAGTAGAAAAATATCCTAGTATTGTTTAAGATGGGACCTTCTGCAACAGAAGTAGATCTACTGCAGTAGTATTAATGTCCAATTACTGAACCACTAGGTTAGTTAGTCACCCTGATCTACTGTATGTGGATGGCTGCACCTCTACTCCCGCTCAGCAATGGCCACCAGGTGGGTGTCGATCTCTGTCTCAGAGAGTGTCCTGTGAGGGGGAAGACGAGAAGATGAGAGTGGATGTTAGAAACAGGCTTGGGGAGAGAGAAAGAGAGAAGGATAGATGAATTGCATATTGATCACTTGGCTGTTGTTCCCTCGTCTAAAACCTTGATCATTACCATATGAGCATATGGAAAAACACAGTGATGACGAAACGCAGTTACTGTGATAGTATAGTACCTGAACTTGGAGCTTTCCTTAGTCACCACACCCACTTCAATTTCACTGGGCTTGAAGTCCATGGACAGAATTGAAGAGAGACAGGAGATGGCCAACTATAGGAGAGGGAAAGCAACAGAGAGAGAGACTGAATACTGTACCGGTTTTCACTTTTCGCCAGATGTTTCCATGAGTATCCAGGGGCATCCATCCGCCTACCTCCACAGTCATCTCATATGACAGCTCCGGCCTCTTCTTCAGTTTCTTCTCCAGGTAGCTGTTAGCCTCTGTCTGCTTGGCCCCTACGCTAGTGGCCCTAAAGCCACAGAAGTAGCCTGCTGGGTCACACTTATACAGCATGGGACCCAGCTGGGGGTCTATGGCCACAAAGATCATACCTGGAGATACGGGGAGGAGATGGTTATGGGTCTGTGTCCTCTGTGTGGGAGTGAGGACTCGCCTACTGCACTTACTGTTTTTTTTCAATCACTTTGATGCCATTTTCACAACTCTAAGCACATTTTCAGTTAACTGAGTGCAGCAAACAAATTCACATTTTTTGTTCACTGCACCAAATCACTCTTTCAATTTGGATACATATTCGATCTATTGAACAAAAATATAAACGCAACATGTAAAGTGTTGGTCCCATGTTTCATGAGCTGAAATGAAAGATCCCTGAAATGTTCCATATGCACAAAAAGCTTATTTATCTAAAATTTTGTGGACACTTTTGTTTACATCCCTGTTAGTGAGCATTTCTCCTTTACCAAGATAATCCATCCACCTGACAGGTGTGACACATCAAGAAGCAAATTAAATATTATGCTCATTACATAGGTGCACCTTGTGCTGGAGACAATAAAAGGCCATTCTAAAATGTGCAGTTTTGTCACACTACACATTGCCACAGATGTCTCAAGTTTTGAGGGAGTGTGCAATTGACATGCTGAAATCCATAGATTAGGGCCAAATGCATTTATTTAAATTTACTGATTTCCTCATTTTTAAAATTGATTTATTTCACCTTTATTTAACCAGGTAGGCAAGTTGAGAACAAGTTCTCATATGAACTGTAACTCAGTAAAATAGTAGAATTGTTGCATGTTGCATTTCTATTTTTGTTCAGTATAAGTATCTGCGTTTTAAAATGTAATATTCACTTTACTTTTGATATGATTTTTTTGTAATTTGTTAATAATAAAATTAACTACTACTTATAAAACTGCTCAAAACGGATAACTACTGAACTAAAATGATATAGTGCCTAGTTAATGTATATAGTTTGATAACTGCTGAACACTAGAATTCTATATATTTTTTTGTAGAAATGTCTCAATTTGACACAAGGTAAAAACCAAATCATATATGGATGTGTCTGTAAATACTACATAATCATTCTCCATCAGCCAGTGTGCCTTAATAGAACAAAGTGGAAAGAGTCACTCTATGCGCTACCATTTGGAATTCTAGTGTGGTGAATCAATGGAGAGGAAGAGGAAAGAGAGACCGGGTGACGGGACGACACCACTCACAGCATCCCAGAGGTCTCATCTCAGCATTCTGTGTGTAGACCTGGGAGATGTCCGCCATTCTCCGACACAACATGTCTGCTGTGATGTCATAGCCAAACTTGTACTTCCATTCGGCGGCCTCCACTCGTGCCCTGTGGACCTGGGATCGACTGTCCGCTGAGGGGGGAGAGGAAGAGAGGGTAAACGTGTGTGTGTGTGTGTGTGTGTGTGTGTGTGTGTGCGTGTGGTGTGTGTGTGTGTGTGTGTGTGTGGTGTGTGTGTGTGTGTGCGTGTGGTGTGTGTGTGTGTGTGTGTGTGTGTGTGTGTGTGTGTGGTGTGTGTGTGTGTGTGTGTGTGTGTGTGTGTGTGTGTGTGCGTGTGGTGTGTGTGTGTGTGTGTGTGTGTGTGTGTGTGTGCGTGTGGTGTGTGTGTGTGTGTGTGTGTGGTGTGTGTGTGTGTGTGCGTGTGGTGTGTGTGTGTGTGTGTGTGTGTGTGTGTGTGATGTGAGATGTCGTCTGTGCCATTGTACACACCATTGTGTCCTGTCATCACACATCCAATGTGTGGGGTAAGTGGGTACATGTTGGTCAGAGTGGCAGAATCCAGCAGCTTGTCCTGTATTATAATGACAGGGTCACATATATACATACATATAATAGATGATACCTCATTGTTGTTAGGAATATTGGGTTGATCCACAATACCAGCTTTCCTTGGACAAGCTTTAACAAAACCATGGCTTGTGTCCTGTCAGCAGGAACCCTCGAGACACCACTCGGTCATGCTTCACTGTTCATGACTGACTCTTTCTCTCAAGCCAGATATCGGCGTTCTTTTTTTCTAATTTGGATGAAGACAAAGACAACCAAGAAAGAAGCTCCTGGTACCATGGAGATGTAGCTAAGGACCGACGCGGAATATCTTACCGGCACTTTCTTCTGTGTGATCACCACAGCACAGTCTGTCCCCCGCACGCCCAGTGATGTCAACCCACCCTGCGCGATGGCTTTGAAGGCATACTCTGAGGGGCAACATATGAGAACATGAGATTATACTTATTAAATATAGGCTAACTTTTAAAATGCTGCATGGGGTAAACAGGGGACTTTGAATACTATACTTCTAAAGGTGCTCTTGGGAAAGTCTCAAACATTGGTAGATCGCTTAATTGACGAACAAATAATACCACAGACAAAAAAAGCACATTTAAAACATTCGTCCCACCCCCATATTCTATGTGAAATACACAATCACTCTATGTTTATAATCATAATATACTACACTTTTGGCCTATGGAGATGCTCAACATCGGATACAGCGCAACATATTGCGAATATCTTACATTTGAGATGCTACAGAATGATACCTATACAGAGGCTAGACTAGCCTAGGTCATCCGCTGCATGAAGCAAAACCGGAGGAATGAAGCAAAATATCTCACCGACTTGATAGAGGCGGCCCTCAGGAGAAAAAATCGTGATGTGTCGGTCAAATCCAGCATTCGAACCACGGGACATTGCTTTGCTTCAAATGATGGTCACCAGAAGTGAACTTTCGGCGAGATACCTGTTACCTTCTCTGCAGTAGCCTAATAACCTTATAGGACTATATTCATAGTTTATTTTTATTTTTGTGGTACAAAAAAAGAAGATCACTCTACAATAGAGAGCAGACGACGATAAAGACGTTTGTAGAGCTTCCCGGAGTTTTACTTTCTCTTTCTTTTTTCAATTAATCATGAGAAGGTTGGCATATGTGTGTTGTGAACAACATTAGCGTGAGCAACAATAGTGGACTCGGCGGGTTGCCTTCAAAATAAAAGTCCCGAATTGAAACTAAAGCAAACGGATAACAATTGTAGAATCATGCCACAATTGGACTAAATTGCTAAACAAGGTTGGAATGTTGCTATACAGATTCAACAAAAGATAATAATGAGTTAATTTGACAAAAATGTAACATTTGGTTGAAATTGCACTGTGGATATATTAGACTTCAGAATTGCATTGGGGGCATACTTCCATTCCAATGTACAGCCTAACCTATGGATCTTGTGTCCATGAAATGGGGCCTCAGCCTACTCCGTGACATTCACAGAACAGCTATGCTAGTCAATATGATGCAAAACGCAGAATCATAAGATGCACAATGCATCATACCGGCTGTATTTCTGAATTCTGAAAGTGATATATCTTAAAAACTTGATTGCTGACATGGAAAACAGTTTGGGACTATATCAACAATAGACCAATGAAACAAATACCAAAATATCGTTTTTTGGTGGATTTTCCTTTAAATTCATCCAATAAGAGCTATGATAGTAATATTTGTGTACACTCTACATAGTTATGTTCTGTGAGTGTCATTTAGTAGGCTGACACCCCATTTCATGGACCCAAGATCCTTAGGTAAGGCTGTACATTGCAATGTAAGTATGCCCCCAATGCAAGTATAAAGTCTAATATATCCATATTGCGATTTCAACAGATTTCAACAAATTAACTAATTATTATCTTTTGTTGAATTTCTATAACAACATTTCAACTTTGTTTAGCATGATCTAGTCCAGTTGTGGCATGATTGTACAATTTGTACCCGTTTGCATGGTTCATTTGGGGACTTTTATTTTGAAGGCGGACCACCGATTGTACTATTGTTGCTCACGCTAATATTGTTAACAGCACACTGGTAAGGCTGGTTATAATTTGATCGCAATAAGGAAGTAGTCCGTGGAAGGATATAGGCCTACTGGCAAAATAAATCATGAGGAAACATGTATCTTATTAAACAAATCATGGTAGGGCCCCCTACAGCAATGGTTCCCAAACTTTTTCACTCAGGTCCCTCTTCCAGCATTGGGGAACACCCCCACTGTTCATGACACAAACTGTTCACACCCCTCTTGTTGATGGAGAGAATCCTTTGCAAGTTTAAAGCTTATTTCTTGCCATTTTACATGTTTTGTCATGGGGTGAAGTAAACACTTTGAAGTTTTAATACAGCACACTTTCGTGCAATTCTATATATTTTGCCATGTGTAATGTGTATTCATGTGACTCAAACATTACAGCAAAATATATGGGCTAAAAAATGTTAGCTGACACGGGGCTAGCTGATCTGGGAATTACTTACAGATCTTAGAGCTACTTACTAAATAGCTCTAAGATCTGCAACGACTTGACACGACATGACAAGAGGAAAACTGATGGTGCACTACCCAATTTAGAAATTGCACCTTGTGGATTATACTATTACAACTTTCAAGAGTAAATTGAAGGCTGACAGAGTTCCTTAAAAGTTTCTGAACCACTGCCCTTCAGTATATGAAAACCTGTGCCTACTCCCATTTCGTAAAGAAGAGGTCTCTCTCTCTCTCTCTCTCTCTCTCTCTCTCTCTCACACACACACAAACACGCCCCGAAGTCATCAGTATTGCCTACCCTTTGCACAACCAGCCGTGGCATTGCTCCTCTGCCCAAATGTCTAGACGCAGGGTAGGTTTCTGTCTGAGTGATAAGAAACGGAGACAAATTAATCTGGTTGCTTTTGCTGAGCTTTGTGCGTAAGTTTAAACTTTGAATTTATGATATTGTAAACATAATACTACTGTAGGCTAAAATGGAGCTTCTCCTGCAGCCTTACTCATATGCGTTCTCCTCGGTGTAACTGTCATAAATTGTCACCTAACATTTTCACTCAACATTGAATCCCCGCTGGTCAGGAGCCACAGTGTTGAGGTGGTTGAGGTAAGCCATTTTCCATTACATTGCATTATGTTCTCAGGTTTGTGATGGAAGACATGAGAATAGTGTCATTATAAGGTTGTAAAAATACAATATGTAGGCATGTGAGTAATACATTGGTAATTGCTTTATAGTGTAGTTGGGTAACAAGTTATGCCAGTTGAACAATTTCTGGTTTTGTTTGTATGTTCATTTGTGTCACATAGACACACATTCACACATAAAATAAAGTGTATTCCTTTGTCTAAGTTCCTTCTGTCATTCCTTTGTTTGTCTAAGTTCCTTCTGTCATTCCTTTATTTGTCTAAGTTCCTTCTGTCATTCCTTTGTTTGTCTAAGTTCCTTCTGTCATTCCTTTGTTTGTCTAAGTTCCTTCTGTCATTCCTTTGTTTATCTAAGTTCCTTCTGTCATTCCTTTGTTTGTCTAAGTTTCTTCTGTCATTCCTTTGTTTATCTAAGTTCCTTCTGTCATTCCGTTGTTTGTCTAAGTTCCTTCTGTCATTCCTTTGTTTATCTAAGTTCCTTCTGTCATTCCTTTGTTTGTCTAAGTTCCTTCTGTCATTCCTTTGTTTGTCTAAGTTTCTTCTGTCATTCCTTTGTTTATCTAAGTTCCTTCTGTCATTCCTTTATTTGTCTAAGTTCCTTCTGTCATTCCTTTGTTTGTCTAAGTTCCTTCTGTCATTCCTTTGTTTGTCTAAGTTCCTTCTGTCATTCCTTTGTTTGCACTTTTATTACCTTACCCCCCCTCTCCCTCTCCCTCTCCCTCTCTCTCTCTCTCCTCTCTCTCTCCCTTTCTCTCTCTCTCGCTCTCGCTCTCACCCTACCCCCACCCCTCGCTCTCTCTCTTCCTCACCCCCCTCTCTCTTTCTCTCTCACCCTACCCCCCTCTCTCTCTCTCTCTCTCTCTCTCTCTCTCTCTCTCTCTCTCTCTCTCTCTCTCTCTCCCTACCCCCCCTCTCTCTCTTGCTCTCTCTCTTTCCAACACACTCACCTACTCCTTCTCTCCCTGTCTGTCTCTGTCTTGTCAGTTTCAGATGTCTGACATGCCAGTCGTTTCTGTCACTGCCACCTGCAGTCACCTGCTTGGAGGTCCTCTCAAACAGAGGGGAACAATAGCTTTTGCCTCACAAGTGCATGTCATAGCATTACATTTGAATGATTACACATCAAGTTGTGCCTGAGGCAGAGGATATTTAATTCACACTTCCCTTTCTCTTCGGATACAGATAGATCTCTGTCAGCCATTGGAGTCTCAAGGACCTTTTGCGGTCATTGTACACAAGCTCTCTGATGTCATTGTCAAGGCAGAGTATGACAGCCAGTCGCAACAGCTCCTTGACAACTTCCAGGTATGGTAAAATGACACATTTAATTAGATTCAACAGTGAAAACAACATCATATTTTATCATACTAAAGTATATGTTTTTGTTTTAGGGTTATGTGTCCACCCATCCCCATACTGTTCTCCTGGACCCCCTTCCAGCAATGAGCCAGCTACTGGATCGCTTTGTCTCCTATCGGATTATGAGCCAGCTCCAGAACTCCCTGAGAGGTACAGTACAGTAGCCTCACCGTCCTTCCTCTAGACATCTACCAAGCCAAGCGCTCTCTCTCCTTATACTCTTCCTGATCCCGCCCCCATGTAGACTGGCGAATCAGCAGCCCTCCCTACCTGGAGATCAGCACCAGTGACCTGTCAGTCATCCAGCAGGACGTGGAGAGCAAGGGCCTCAGCTTCCCTCTGAGTCAGTGAGGGACTGTCTACAACCAAACATATAAACATACACCTAATTAATCTTATTATTATATACAGAGGCTCCACACTGAATCACTATGGTGATTCAGTTTTTGGCAAACTTCTATGGTCTAATTTACAAGACATTTACGGCCGATTCCCCGGGATACAGATTCAGCCTAGTCTTGGAATAAGAAGCATGTTCAATGAAGATTGTCCATTGAAAGTGATTTTTAGTCTAGGACTAGGCTGATCCTGTGACTGGGAAACTGTCCCATAAGATCGCGTGTTGTATTGTGTCTCCTCACACCTCACTATTCCTCTTCCTCTTAGTCTGTAAAACCAGGGTGGCTCATGGATCCTGTTCCCATGACGTAAGAGACTGCCTGTCTTTCTATTGAGTCTTTTTTTGCATATTTTCCCGTACATTCCATATATAAACAATAAAATAAAACCAGTTCTGCCTTTTTGTGTGGCTCAGTGATTTGCTGCTTTGTTGACACTGTGAACTCTCTCTATAGAAATGTATTGGTGTTTCGTGGCCCATGGCTCTCCCTCTAGTTCTTCAGACTTTAGTGTCCCTGTTCTCTCACCATACCATAGATGTCTCTGATCTTCAGCATGGCTGGTCTGTCAGAGGCCCGCCCTCCCTGTGTGCTGCAGAGCTTCGTCAACCACGGTGCCGTGCTGCACAAGGTGTTTGTGGTGGGAGAGGACCACTTCACTGTGGAGAGGCCCTCGCTGAAGAACTTCCCCCCTGGACCCTATGGTTAGTGTGGACACACCCTCACCTCTTTCTCCCTCTTCTTCTCCCTCTCTCGATATTTCTCATTCTCATGCTTATACTGTTTTTAATCATCTGTTGCAATATAACTTCTTCCTAATGTCTATGGCGTGTCTTGTGACTCCAGAGAGGAAGACGATCTTCTTCAACAGCCACGAGGTGTCCAAGCCAGAGTCCTGCTCCCACCTCACTGCAGTTAGTACGACCTCCACTCTGACAATCAACTCTGTTCAATTTGATTCACTGGCACTGATTCCTGTACAATTGAATTCAATCTCCTTTACCCTGTTCTACTTGACCCACTGTGTGCAATTGGCCTTGTACTATCCAGGGCCCGTATTCATAATGTGTCTCAAAGTAGTAGTGCTGAGCTAAGATCTTTAATTAGATTTTTTGTTGTTGTTGATCATAACGATCACATAGACAGGGGGACCTGATCCTAGAACAGCACTCCTACTCTGATACACTTTGTGAATAGGGACCCTGAACAGATGAACTGATCATCTGTCCTGTGGTGTTGTATCTCAGCTGGATGAGAAGGTGTCGAGCCTGCCTCCCCCCAGTGGTGAGGCCATGGTGGCCCTAGTAAGAGAGCTGAGGGCAGAGCTGGGCATGGCTCTGTTCGGGGTAGACGTCATCGTCAGCATCGACACACACACCCTCACTATCATCGACATTAACATCTTCCCAGGTCACTGGGCCATCCTTCATCTCCATTTGTCATTAACAGACACTCTTACCCAGAATGACTTACAGTCATCAAATTCACTTTATTCTGCTATATTTGCTTCCATGTTACTCTTTCACTCTTACTCAATTTCATGTTCTCTTTCTAGCTCTCTCCCTCATCAACCATATCTTTCCGTCCCTCTCTTCCAGGCTATGAGGGAGTGCCTCAATTCTTCTCCTCCCTCCTCAGTCACATTGAGTCAGTATTGGACAACCAGGAACTGGAAGAACCCCAGGCAACATGTCCTCCTGCTCCCTCGACTCCCCAGGCTGACCTCTGACCTGGGTTCACCGTTGACCCTTGACCCTGACCTGGCTCATCTTCTCTGATACATACTGTACAGAAAGCTCCTGGAAGTAGGAGACCTAATTGACAACGGTTGCCTTTAAATAAATCTTATAATATGGGTATAAGTTACCTCTCCTTGCAGACACATACAGTACCAGTCAAAAGTTTGGACACAACTACTCATTCAAGGGTTTTTCTTTCTTTCTATCTTTTTTATTGAAGACATCAAAAATATGAAATAACAGATATGGAATCATGTAGTAATCAAAAAAGTGTTTAACAAATCAAAATATATTTTATATTTGATATTCTTCAAAGTAGCCACCCTTTGCCTTGATGACAGCTTTGCACGCTCTTGGCATTCTCTCAACCAGCTTCATGAGGTGGAATGCATTTCAATTAACAGGTGTGCCTTGTCAAAAGTACATTTGCGGAATTTCTTTCCTTCTTAATGCGTTTGAGCCAATCAGTTGTGTTGTGACAAGGTAGGGGTGGCATACAGAAGATACCCCTATTTGGTAAAAGACCAAGTCCATATTATGGCAAGAACAGCACAAATAAGCAAAGAGAAAACGACAGTCCATCATTACTTTAAGACATGAAGGTCAGTCAATACGGACATTTTCAAGAACTTTGAAAGTTTCTTCAAGTGCAGTCGCAATAAGCATCAAGCGCTATGATGAGACTGGCTCTCACCAGGACCGCCACAGAAAAGTAAGACCCAGAATAACCTCTGCTGCAGAGGATAAGTTCATTAGAGTTACCAGCCTCAGAAATTGCAGACCAAATAAATTCTTCACAGAGTTCAAGTAACAGACACATCTCAACATCAACTGTTCAGAGAAGACTGCGTGAATCAGGCCTTCATGGTCTTATTGCTGAAAAGAAACCAATACTAAAGGACACCAATAATAAGAAGAGACTTGCTTGGGCCAAGAAACACAAGCAATGGACATAAGACTGCTGTAAATCTGTCTGTTGGTCTGATTAGTCCAAATTTGAGATTTTTGGTGAACGGAGAGTAGGTGAACGGATTATCTCCGCATGTGTGGTTCCCGCCGTGAAGCACGGAGGAGGAGGTGTGATGGTGCTTTGCTGGTGACACTGTCAGTGATTTATTTAGAATTCAAGGCACACTTAACCGGCATGACTACCACACCATTCTGCAGCGATACACCACCATATCTGGTTTTCACTTAGTGGGACTATAATTTGTTTTTCAACAGGACAATGACCCAGCACACACCTCCAGGCTGTGTAAGGGCTATTTGACCAAGAAGGAGAGTGATGGAGTGCTGCACCAGATGACCTGGCCTCCACAATCATTCAACCTTAACCCATTTGAGATGGTTTGGGATGAGTGAAGGAAAAGCAGCCAAGTGCTCAGCATATGTGAGAACTCCTTCAAGACTGTTGGAAAAGCATTCCAGGTGAAGCTGGTTGAGAGAATGCCAAGAGTGTGCAAAGCTGTCATCAAGGCAAAGGGTGGCTACTTTGAAGAATCTAAAATATAACACTTTTTTGGTTACTACATGATTCCATATGTGTTATTTCATTGTTTTGATGTTTTCACTATTATTATACAATGTAGAAAATAGTAAGAATAAAGAAAAACCCTTGAATGAGTAGGTGTGTCTAAACTTTTGACTGGCACCGTAGGTGTCAGGATTTTGTATGAATAGATAAGAGACTGTGATCAGTCAATGAAGACAACCAACCACTACTCTTATAGAAGTAACAATGATTGAAAAATATCATACACTGTGATTTTATTGATTGACATTTAGCATTTAAGACACAGCAGGCACAGATGCAGGACTCTGATTGGGCCAGTACAATTACAAATGTTGACCTCCACTAATTGGTCCTTTACATCCCACTTACAATCCACAACCCTTTTCTGATGAAATACATTTGGTAAATATATTTCTAAATGTTGAAATGGTATACATTCTTGAGTAAATCTCACAACATGTAGTGAGTAGCCTGTTTGATTCCTTACATGGTGTTGATGTGTTTTATATTAGTTTTATATGCGTCCCAACAGTTACCAGTGTTACATAATTAAGCAATAAGGCCCGAGGGGGTGTGGTATATGGCCATTATACAACGGCTAAGGGCTGTTCTTATGCACGACGCAACCCAAAGTGCCTGGATACAGCCCGTAGTATATTGGCCATACACCACAACCCCCCAAAGGTGCCTTATTGCTAGTATAAACTGGTTACCAACGTAATTTCAGCAGTAAAAATAAACGTTTTGTCATACCTGTGGCATACGATCTGATATACCACGGCTGTCAGCCAATCAGCATTCAGGGCCCGAACCACCCAGTTTATAATTGTAAATCAATGTTCGATAAAAAAGTAGTGTTTACATTTAAAAGTCAATTCATGATGCATTTTAATTACATAATAAAGTACATTTACAGAGAATCATCATCATATATTTTGCTTTAATATGTACATTTGTATAACTTTATTGGTTTGAATAAGTTGTCTTAATATTCCTCTTCTTCTTGTATTGCAGTTATTGTTATTCCTCCACATGTTATTAACCACGCAACTTATATTGATTTAACATGTTTCCTAATATTTCTTATTCAAACATGGCTGCGTAACAGTGGAGATCCCAAACTATGAAAAAGGATGACGGTGAACATCAATATCTTGCCAACTTAAAAAAAAGTTTTAGAACTGTCATTGTTTATTAGGACCACATACCAGAGATGTCTTAGTGATGTCACTCCCCTCGCTAGACTTCCTTGGCTGGTTAAGATAGGAGTGCAAAGTTGGGAGAAGAGCTGGGGTGCCACCCTGGCCATAGAAATATAATTACTAGAACGGACATTTCCATTCATTCTATTTCTATGACTCTTGACCACCTTGGTGACCCGAACTGCAAAAATTTAAAAAAATAAACTTCAGGAACAATCATGCTCTTCTTATTATAGAACATTATGTTATGACACACTGTACATCAATACCAAAGAGGTTTCCGTGGTCACACGCCATCTCTTTCTGAGGGAAGATCTCAATTGCATACTCCTCACGTCCTCATCTCCTTCTCAAAACCCATTGGATGAGAAAGACAGACGCTCTCCTCTCTGACCTCCTCCTCCAATGGGTTTTGAGAAGGAGGTGAGGAGAGAATACGCGAGGAGTATGCAATGGAGATTGTCCCTGAGTGTCACCCCAGTTCTTAATTAACAGTCTGATATTAACAGTGCATTAGCCAGATAGCACAATCCTCACATTTTGTTCATATACACATGGAAATAAATCACAGAAATCAATATGTCAATATTATAAATAACAGTGTAAGTTAATTGTAATAACAGTAATAACAGTGTAATAACAGTGTAAGTTAATTGCTTACATTAACAGTCTTAATGACCATAACAAATCTCACACATAGATTTTTAATTATTGCACAAAATATATACACGAGACATACCGTAAAGGAGATGTCTTTCCCACTTAACGACCTTGTATCATGAGATGTAGACTAACGATAGCTTTACATGTGCAAGGTTGTACATCTTGCCTACTAAACAATCTTTGATAATGGCAGCACACAGAAAGACACATCTAAAGAGCTTGTAATCTCTGAATGCAGGGATGGGGAGAAGTGTACTTGTTTGTTTTTACTCAAATGCAACTACTTACAGAACTACATCCCATCAAAAGCATTATGATTATTAAGTATGTTACTAAGTATGTTAGTTGTGTGTGTTTCTGTGTGTGATAGCATGAGAGAGAGTGCTGCACTGGGTCGTTATCTGTCTGTCTTGTGTTGTGTGCGTGTGTGTGTGTGTGTGTGTGTGTAATTTAGAACTTAACGACCCCTGTGAAGCTCCCGAAGCTCTGCAGCCACTTTTCGCAGCTCTGCCTCAATCTCCAGAAGCTCCTGTAGGCACACAGAACAGATCAGAAAGTGTGTTAGGTGCACACACACTCACACACACACACACACACACACACACACACACACACACACACACACACACACACACACACACACATAGTCAATTAGCAATTACAGTATCAGCTTTACAAGCTCAGCCGTGCTAAATCCTGTTGACTCTCGCCCACTTACTTCTCCTTCATCCTGCTCAACATCCTCCTTTTTATCCTCATCCTCCTCTTCCTCTTCCCAATCCTCATTGTTTTCAACCTCATCTGCCTCATCTGCTTCTTCATCATCGTCATCGTCCCTGTTCCTCTCCTTTTCAAATTGACGTGTCGACTCATCACTTGCTTTCTCCATCACTCTCTTCTGCTGAGGATCCTTAACCTCCTCACTCTCTCCCGCTTTCACCTTCTCCAATTCCTTGCGAATCTCTCCCTCCTTCTCACGCTCATTGTCCACTTTCGCCTCATCCCCGGCAGTTTCTCTCTTCTCCTCCTCTTTTCTCTCCTCCTCCTCCTCTTGCACACGTTTCATCTTTTTGAGGAGCTCCGCTAGTTCCTCCTGTTTTTCCTCCCTCTCTTTCTCCTTCTCCACGTTCTTCTTGCTGTCCTGTTCCTCCAACAGCTCCTTGAGCTCCCGCTCCACCTTCTCTTTCTCCACCAGCAGCTCCACCTCGTTGTTGTTCCTCTCCTTGCTGCGTTTCCTCTCTTCAATCTCAAGAATATCTAGCTGCTCTTTCTCTCCCTTTTTCTGCTCCTCCCCCTCATCCTTGTTCCTCTCCTCCTCTGCTTCTGACCCACTATGGAGCTCTTTCTCCTTCACAGACTCATACCTTTTCTTCTTCAGCTCCTTGAGCAGCTCCTCAAGCTCCCTGTCCTCTTTTTCCTCCTCTCCTATCTTCATTAGCTCCTTTGAGAAGAGCTCCTCCAGCTCCTTCGCGTTCTCTCCCTCATCCCCCCTTTTCTCCTCCAGTCTGGGCTCTTCTCTCATCTCCTCATTCGTTCTGTCCTTCATCTCCACCTTCTCCTCCTCTACCCCTTCTGCCTTCATCTCTTTCTCTCTCAGTTCTTCTTTCTCAGTGTCCTTCTGGTCATCATTCTGCTCCTCCTCCTCCCTCCTCTCTCTGTCCCTCTCTCCCTCAGCCTGGTTCTCCTCATTTCGCTTTTTCTCCCTCCCATAGTCTCTCTCTCTTTCCCTCTCTGTAAGAATAAAATATATTGAGGTGGTTAGTTACTGTACAATTTAAAGCATATTACAGCAAGTTCAACAAAACATGTTTAGGAAGATTTTTATCTTGATTTCAATGTATAATTACCTGACTCTGAAACCAACATAACATAGCAAAGTTATTGCAACAATTAGACTGTTTCTCTCAATAAGTCAGTATGTTATGATATTCCATATTACTGTGATGATGACACCATTGGCAGGGCTACTTCCAGAAATGGGCTGGTCCATTTGAAGGCCAATGGGCCTTTCTAATTTGGGGGTTTTGCGCCAAATTATAATTCAAATAAAAAAATTGACAGGTGTGTTAGAAATACTCAGACTAATTTCTGATCCCAGTCTGTCCCTGGGTACTTCAGTAGTAAAGTATTAGCTAATAACTGTAGTCAGACTTACCCTCCTGGGCCAGCTCCTGCAGCTCCCTCAGGAGACCCTGGTGCCTGTGGACAGCATCATCTGCACAACAGAACACAACACTGGTTGCTCAACACTGACCATGTCCATCTTATCAGACTAGACATAATCATACCTGTCCGCCTCAGTGACAGGTGTTGCCATGACTATTTGTAATGGAAGATTGACTAAATTGATTAAATATTGATCCACATTATAGTCAAATGTAGCAAGATGAAATAAAGGGTATTCCTCACGTACAGTAATCAGTGTCATGATTCCATTGCCATGATAAACTAAATCTCAATTTTGACGCATTACAATTATAGTGAATATAGTTGAATAAGTGCACTGTGTGGTCTAGTGCATATGTGCAGCTGAAGGAGGTTATGTCAGATAAGAGAAATAGATAGGAGTTGTCACCAGTTTTCAGTTTGTCACAGCCAGGATGTGGCACACCGCCATTACTATTCAGGGAGTCCTGAATACAGTCAGCAACCTGAGGGCACGAGCGCACACACACACACACACACACACACACACACACACACACACACACATAGACAATTATCAGTTACCGTGTCAATATCAATTACACACAATATGTTAGCAGTGTTATAATACACTCAAAATAAACATCATTGAGATAACACAAACGCTTTGTCTCTGACCTTTCCAACCTGTAGAGAGGAGGATAGATGCAGGCATCCCACTAGAGAGAGAGAGAGAGAGAGTGAGAGTAGAGAGAGAGTAGAGAGGGAGATACAAATGTAGTCTTTCCAAATAATTGTATATTGTGTCTGCTGAATGTTAGTTTTTTTTCTCTTGCTTTGTTTGCTCTTTTACACATTGTGTCTATCTCTGATAACATATGTAGCCTTAGAAATAAGGTTCATGAGGCCTCCCAAGAGGCGCAGCGGTCTAAGGCACTGCATCGCAGTGCTTGAGGCGTCACTGCAGATCCGGGTTCAATTCTGTGTCTCAGCTAGCCGCGACTGAGAAACCCATGAGGCGGCGCACAATTGGACCAGCGTTGTCTGGGTTAGGGGAGGGTTTGGCCGGCAGGGATGTCCTTGTCTCATCGCGCTCTAGCGACTCCTGTGGCGGGCCGTGCGCATGCCCACTGACACGGTCGCCAGTTGTACGGTGTTTCCTCCGACACATTGGTGTGGCTGGCTTCCGTGTTAAGTGAGCAGTGTGTCAAGAAGCAGTGCGGCTTGGCAGGGTTGTGTTTCGGGGGACGCATGGCTCTCGACCTTCGCCTCTCCCGTGTCAATACGGGAGTTGCAGCGATAGGACAAGACTATAACTACCAGTTGGGGAGAAAATGGGGTAAAAAGTTCCAAAAAATTAATCATTAAAAATAAATAAGTTTCATAAAATCAATAACTTGCTAACATCAGATAACATCATACATTAGCCATTTCTGAGACTCGATAAAATAATTCCTTTGATGAAACAGCAGTAGCAAGATAAAGATATAACATCTATAGAAGAGACAGGAATGCTTATGGGGGAGGTGTTGCTGTATATATATATTCAGATCCATATCCCTGCAATGCTTAGAGAATATCTCATGTCAAATGTTATTTAAGTGTTGTGGTTTCATCTAAAGCTTATTATTTTGGGGTGTTGCTATAGGCCACCATGTGCTAACAGTCAGTATCTAAATAATGTGTGTAAAATGCTTGAGTGTATGTGATGTAAACAGAGAGGTCTACTTTCTTGGGGACCTGAATATTGACTGGTTTTCATTAATCTGTCCTCTCAAGAGGAAGCTTCTCACTGTAACCAGTGCGTGTAATCTGGTTCAGGTTATTTATCAACCTACCAGGGTGTTTACAAACACTACATGAACAAGATCATCCACATGTATCGATCACATTTTTACTAATACTGTAGAACTTTGTTCTAAAGCTGTATCTGTACCCATTGGATGCAATGATCACAGTATAGTGGCTATATCCAGGAAAGCCAATATTAATAATATTATTTTGCTGTGACTCTTATGTGGATGATGTTAAACATATTTGTTGGTCTGATGTGATAAATAAGGAGCATCCAGGTGCTGCACTTGATGAATTTATGAAATTGCTCTTTCCAATTACTGATGAACCTGTTAAGAAACTGACTGTTAGAACTGTTAAGGCTCCATGGATTGACGAGGAATTGAAAAACTGTATGGTTGAAAGAGTTGGGGCAAAAGGAGTGGCTAATAAGTCTGGCTTCACATCCAACTGGCTGAAACCATTTGATGTTGCCAATTATAATATTTGAATGATTAGTTAATTGGCAAAGTGGGCCAACTTATGCAGGAAATGCTTACAGCGAACTGTGAGCCACCGTATTCATTCATAAAAATACAAATAATGAAAGAAAATCATTGCAAGTTTGTATTTTGTAAAGTTAATGTGGGAGAGGAGGAAAAATTATTGTTATGATTCAATAATGACAACCCTCCTGGCATTGAACACTTATATAGATGGAAAGCTACTAAAGATGGTAGCTGACTCTATAGCCGCTCCTATCTGTCATATCTTTAATCTGAGCCTTGAGGAAAGTGTTTGTCCTCAGGCCTGGAGGGATGCCAAATTCATTCCATTACCCAAGAGTGGTAAAGCGGCCTTTACTGGTTCAAACACCAGACCTATCAGTTTGCTGCCCAGCCTGGTCTCTTAGACTAGACGTAACATAGTAAACGTAAATCTGGGACACTCAGATTAGTATAATATGTGACGTTACATAAAACAGATAATTACTTAAGTAGGGTGGTTGGTTTTGAGTTCAAATCTCATCATCTACAACTTTAGCAATTTAGCTAATTAGCAAATACTCTAATACTTTTTAGCTACTTTGCAACTACTTAGCATTTTAGCTAATCCTTCCCCTAATCTTAACCCTTTTAGCTAACCCTTTCCCTAACCCTTACCCTAAGCCTTTAACCTAACTCTTAAACTTAAACGTAACCCAAACCTGAACCCTAACCTAGCAAACATTAGCCAGCTAGATAACGTTAGCCACCTAGCTATAATTCGTAACATATCATATGTTTTGCAAAGTCATAACATATTGTATGTTTTGATCATTCATAACATATTGTACGTTTTGCAAATTCGTAACATATAATACAAATTGTAATTCATAACATATCAAACGAAATGGGAGATGGACATACACAAATGAATACATAGCATACGTTTGTAACTTATCAAACTAAATGGAGTGTCACTGATTTACATACAGAATAATATGAAATGCTCTGAGACCAGGTTGTGCTGCCAGCTCTTAGCAAACTGTTGGAAGAAATTGTGTTTGGCCAAACAGAATGCTATTTCTCTGTAAAGAAATTAACAACAGCCTTTCAGAATTCTTAGAAAGGGCACCAAACATGTACTGCACTAACACAAATGACTGATGATTGGTTGAAAGAAACTGATAATACCAAGCTTGTGGGAGGCGTAATGTTAGATTTCAGTGAAGCCTTTGAGTATGTGGACACCTGCTCGCCGAACAGCTCATTACAAAATCATGGGCATTCATATGGTGTTGGTACCCCCTTGTTGCTATAACTGCCTCCACTCTTCTGGGAAGGCTTTCCACTAGATGTTGGAACATTGCTGCGAGCACTTGCTTCCATTCAGCCACAAGAGCATTAGTGAGGTTGGGCACTGATGTTGGGCAATTAGACCTGGCTCGCAGTCGGTGTTCCAATTCATCCCAAAGTTGTTCGATGGCGTTGAGATCAGGGCTCTGTGCAGGCCAACCAAGCTCTTCCACGCCAATCTCGACAAAGCATTTCTGTATGGACCTTGCTTTGTGCACAGGGGCATTGTCATGCTGAAACAGGAAAGGGCTTTCCCAAAACTGTTGCCACAAAGTTGGATTTGCAGAATCGTCTAGAATGTCATTGCATGCTGTATGTTAAGATTTCCCTTCACTGGAACTAAGGGGCCTAGCTTTAACCATGAAATATTCCATTATTCCTCCTCCACCAAACTCTATGCATTGGGGCACTTTGGAACTCAGTAGTGAGTGTTGCAATCAAGGACAGACCATTTTTACGGGCTGCGCTCTTCAGCACGCTGTAGTCCCATTCTGTGAGCTTGTGTGGCTTACCACTTCACGCCTGAGCCATTGTGGCTCCTAGAAATTCCCACTTCACAATAACAGCACTTACAGGTAACCGGGGTAGCTCTAGCAGGGCATAAATCTGTGACCGGGGTAGCTCTAGCAGGGCATAAATCTGACTAATTTAATTGTTGGAAAGGTGGCATCCTATGACGGCGCCAGATCGAACATCACTGACCTCTTCAGTAAGGCCATTCTACTGAAAATATTTGTCTATGGAGATTGCATGGCTGTGTGCTCGATTTTAAACACCTGTCAGCAACAGGCATGGCTGAAATAGCCGAATCCACTAATTTGAAGGGGTGTCCACATACTTTTGTATATATAGTGTATTATTGACGATAACCTGTTGTTGAAAAAATGTATGTGTTATGGCTTTTCCACCTCTGCCATACTGTGGATTCAGAGCTATCTATATAATAGAACTCAAAGGGATTTCTTTAATGGACACTTCTCTAATGTCAAACATGTAAAGTGTGGTGTACTGCAGGGCAGCACTGTAGGCCCTCAACTCTTTTCTATTTTGACCAATGACCTGCCACTGGGATTTAAAAAAGCATGTGTGTCAATGTAGGCTGATGATTCAACCATATACATGTCAGCAACCACAGCTAATGAAGTCACTGAAACCATTAACAGAGGCTTGAAGTCAGATTTGGAATGGGTGGCCAGCAGGGGTAAAAGTAAGGCGATACGGTCCGGTATGGTAGTGGGGGTATGCCTACTGGTAAAACGTGAGCCTATCACAAATAATACAACATGCCCCCCAAAAATATAGGCTATTACACCATTATTTAACATTACTACATGTCAGCCGCATGAGAAACTTTGTGAATTGACTGGAAACCGGGTGGCATTCGCTCCAAATTGTGTTGGGGTTTAAGGAGAACACAAATTTTTCAAGGCGGAGATGAGTGGCCGAGACAGAGATGCATGTGGACAACAGTGGATGCATCAATTCAGGCTACAAGTGTAGGCCTAAGGACAATCACAGAATTTCATTACACTATATATAGGTGTTTTGTAACAGTCTCTTTCCATTCATCAAATTGCAGGTGCACAGTGCACTGTTGGGGTTTGGATGCTGAATGTGCGTGGGTAGCCTACAGGAGTGCCTTTGTTAAGTGATGGGTGTGCCTTTGTTAAATATCATGAATGGTCGATTTTATGCCACATTAAAACACATAGGCAATGTGTCCATAAGGCTAGGGGAAGCTTCCCCTAAAGTAAATTGAATTAGATAGCCAAAATTATATATCCTTATCAGCAATGCAGAATTAAATCAAAATCATTCAAAATAGGCTACTACACCAGAAAACATCATTTGGCCACAGAGGATCATTCGCTTCTTTAAAAGAAAGCTATGGATTGTTTTAAATCACATAGCCCACAGTCCGAAGGTCCTGCAATATGGGCAGTGCGCCCTGCAAATATCAAATAGATGATTGTTGAGTTGCGACTATCAGTGAAAAGCAGAGAGGCCCAGCCAGGCATATCGCAATATTGAAAAATATAATCGCGGAAAACCTGTTTGGAAAGCAAATGGCTACCGCTGTAAAGAGATGAGAATGAAAAGACTCCAATCTGTGTTTTAGTGCCACTTTTGTTTGTTTTTGTGGAAGAATTTCCTCCTCCAGGTTAGATGAACGTCATATTGTATTTGTGTCTCCCCTTTTTGTAGGGTGATTATATGGATCAGACAACATCGTTTTCATTGATCTGTTTGTCAGTGTCAGCAGAGTAGGCTGCCCTGTCATTTTTGTAGTATAAAAAAAATGCATGCGCGCACGTGGGTGTCCCGTACCATAAGAAATGTAATCTTCTTTGACCCCTGGTGTCCCGTAATAAATTGGTCCTGAACATCTCTCAAACAAAGAGCATTGTATTTTGTACAAATCATTCCCTAAATTCTAGACCCGTCACGACTTCCGCCGAAGTCGGTCCCTCCCCTTGTTCGGGCGGTGTTTGGCGGTCGACGTCCCCGACCTTCTAGCCATCACTGATCCATTTTCATTTTCCATTGGTTTTGTCTTGTCTTCCTTCACACCTGGTTCCACAATCCCATCAATTACATGTTGTGTATTTAACCCTCTGTTTCCCCTCATGTCCTTGTAGGAGATTGTTTGATTGTATGTTATGTGCAAGTTATGTTTTGGTGTGCGACGGGTTTTGTACCCACTTTGATTATTTAGTGTATTTTGGATTTCAGAGTTTTGTGAGCACTTATTAAACGACTCCGTTTATACCAAGTTCTTTCTCCTGCGCCTGACTTCCCTCCCACCAACACACCCATTACAAGACCTCAGCTGAATCTGGTAATAAATGGTGTGGCTTTTGAACACGTTGAGGAGACTACATTACTTGGCATTACCTTAGATTGTAAATGATCATGGTAAAAACATATAGTTTAAATGGTTGTAAAGATGAGGAGAGATCGGTCCATAATAAAGAAATGTGCTGCTTTTTTGACACCACACCCACAAAGCAAGTCCTGCAGGCTCTAGTTTTATATTTTCTTGATTATTGTTCAGTCACATGGTCGAGTGCTGCAAAGAAAAACCTAGTTAAGCTGGTCCAGAACAGAGCGGCACTTCTTGCTCTTCATTGTAATCAGAGGGCTAATATTAATACTATGAATGCCAGTCTCGCTTGTCTAAGAGTTGAGGAAAGACCGACTGCATCACTTCTTGTTTTTTATAAGAAACATTCATGTGTTGGAAATGCCAAATTGTTTGCATAGTCAACTTACACACAGCACTGACACACACACTTACCCCACCACACAAGCCACCAGGGGTCTTTTCACTGTCCCCAGGTCCAGAACAAATTCAAGAAAACAGTTATCTATTATCTATGCATAGTCACTTTACCCCTACCTACATGTACATATTACCTCAATTACCTCGACTAACCTGTACCCCGCACATTGACTTGGTACCGATACCCATTGTATATAGCCTCATTATAGTTATTTTATTGTGTCTCTTATTTTTAAATTTTAGTTTGAGTAAATAATTTTTCTTAACTCTTATTTTTCTTAACTGCATTGTTGGTTAAGGGCTTGTAAGTAAGCATTTCACGGTAAGGTCTACCTGTTGTATTCCGCGCATGTGACAAAAAAAAACATTTGATTTGATTAGATTTTTATTATACAGAGCCATGAGTGCATGGAGCTCCCTTCCATCTCATATAGCGCAAATGAACAGCAAACCTGCTTTCAACAAACAATTAAAGCAACACCTCCCGGCACAACGCCTCTCCCCCATGTGACCTACTTGTTGTGTGTATGTACTGACATGTACGTGTAACTAATATATTCACACACACACTACATGCTCATGTTTTTAAATGTATGTAAATTGTAAAGTATTGTAAGTCTGTGATGTCTTTTTCGTTAAGTGTCGGACCCCAGTATGATTAACTGTCGCCATTGGCGTCGGCTAATGCGGATCCTAATAAATCAAATCAAAAACACACATAGTGAGGTGATTGAACACTGCCAGGAAATAAAAGGAAAGTAATTGAATTGTTCGGCCTAAAAGTAGCAGGGTCTATTTTTAAGGCTAAGACAGTCACATGCCAAGCAGCTAACAGGACAGGATCTTATAATCCTCCCTCAACAAGGAAGTGGAAATGTCCATGTTATTAGTTAACAGCCTCACATGGCATCTAATGAATTTTACACAAGTGCTAAACGACTCTGAGTCATATCCCCTGACATATCTCATTAAGGTTATTGAGAATGGAGGTCAATGGTAGGCCTTAATTCAAAGGTACGCGCGAACAACAGGGGCTGCAGGTTGCGTGGGAGAGAGCGCGTGTTATGCTTCCTCCTAAACTGGGACACAGGTCCTATAAAGCTGCAATCCCCTGTTGATTGGCTTGGCAGACCTCCATTCACCCTCTTTATTCACAAGGCAATTGGCAAGGAGACTGGTGTCTGTCTGTATGTTCACATGCACATTGGTGATTGTAACGCCTCTAAACATTTCACTATACACAGACCATTACCCTTAAACTCAGTTATATTTTCATACAACACTGTTATATAATACATGTACAGAGCCCCCCCCCCCCCCCCCATTCTCACAACATTACATCTTTACTCCCAAAACACTCCCTGAAAGGCCCCGACACCGATGCAAAACTGGTCACATCAAACTATGGTGATGGGGTCAATGTTTGTATATTCAAACAGTACATGGTTGTAACACCGCGCGCATTATTAATAGGTTTAACAGTTACAGGAGCGTACGTGCCCTGCTTTCATCGCGTCTTGCACGACAACATAATTTCATTTTAGGTTGGCTGATGTAGAAATACCCTTAATTTATGATGTAATTCTTACATAAGGCTATTTCCAATACACATGTATTCAATAGCATTCAATATGTAGTCACAATGCCCGGGGAAAATGTATAGCTAACGGACAGATTTTGTGACGGACTGGATAAGGTGCGCTCTAAACAAATTATGTAACAAGTCTATCTTGATCCTAAATCTTAAAAGCTAAGATATATTCTACCAATTGACCTTTTTGTACTTTTCTCCTCTTGGTTTAATTGTCGCACAATCCATTATCCCCTCCGTTTTATTGATAAGCTATATTATAAAAAATGGAAACATCCTCTAAATAACATAAACATTCCGTTTAACTGCAATCAATAGCCCACAATCACACGTTCTGGCTAATGTCCCAAGCAAAGCTATAACTAAAATTCGGCTAACGTAAGCGTTATCTAACACTGGATACGCTCATACATTGATTGATCAGCAGCCTCACAAATGAAACCCTGATTTTCCTTACCTCCACTTAAGGTCCAAAACAACGCCGTGAAAATAAAAACTCCCATAGGATCTGAATATAAAGGCCTTAAAGACAAGGAAATAACCTTGAAAGAATAATACCGCGACCTTATTCTCAAGTCGAGCGAGCAAGGACCCGCTAAAGAGCTGATAGGCGCGTAGGCTTGGCTCAAAGGGCCAGGTAAATGCAGGAGGACAGGTCGGGAGAGTGATGCCCCGTCAACGCGTAACAACTAACGCGGTGATAACGAGAGGCTTGCTCGCTCCAAGCTGAGTTGACCACATCTGACCGGAGGTAACGCCAACTCCCGGCTGTTCAATCTCTGAATCTCATGCCTCATGCTGTAGGTATGCATGCTTTATGTAAAGAGGGGGAACGGAGATTAAAACATGTCATTTGACAAGTAGTGTACATTTCCATTATGTGTTATTATAGGAGTGTCTAGCACAATTAATTACACATTTAGAGTTGATGACAAGTAATGCCCAGTCTAATGGGTACAGTATTTTGTCCACATCTTTGCCGGTGTTTTCTGGCTATTGGAGGGGCACGTTATACATCTGGGCTTCATTACCAATTCTATTCTAATCCATTTCCCAGCATTAAGGATAGGAACACAGTCATTACAGCTCTGTTTGGAGCCTCTTCACCCAGTAATCCCAGTGTGCTAGTACTTCGAGGCAGTGGGTGTGAAGGACCCTGTGATCTCGCTCCTGAATGATTAGCCCCTGATAGAGCAATCTGTTCAGCCACAGGCTCAGCACTGCACCTATGTGGGGCATAAACAGGGGCCCAATGAATAAAACCACCACTGAAATACTTATTTTCCGTAATATGCTGTTTCTGAGTATATAATAAGAGTCTAGATTTGTTAGAGCGGAATTGTGTTCTCTGAAGGTAGCCCACTGTGTGGTTGCAGGTCTGGAATTCTTTAATGATCAACACGAGCGGTGAGAAAACATTATGATCTTTTAATTTAATGCAGTTTTAATCTTTTGCGGACCAAAACAGGGCAGTTTATGATAGTGTCATCGTGACACACATTCACAAACAGTATGACGTTAATATATTTACATGGCAGAGGCAGAGCTACACAGAATAAGTCAACTTGTAGATGCAAAGGTTTCAGTTGTTCTCTTGATGTACAGTTGAAGTCGGAAGTACACTTAGGTTAGGTTGGAGTCATTAAAACTCGTTTTTCAACCACTCCACAAATGTCTTGTTAACAAACTATAGTTTTGGCAAGTTGGTTAGGACATCTACTTTGTACATGACACAAGTCATTTTTCCAACAATTGTTTACAAACAGATTATTTCACTTATAATTCACTGTATAACAATTCCAGTGGGTCAGAAGTTTACATCCACTAAGTTGACTGTGCCTTTAAACAGCTTGGAAAATTCCAGAAAATTATGTCATGGCTTTAGAAGCTTCTGATGAATGATGTCAATTAGCCTGAGTCAATTGGAGGTGGACCCTTGGATGTATTTCAAGGCCCACCTTCAAACTCAGTGCCTCTTTGCTTGACATCATGGGAAAATCAAAAGAAATCAGCCAAGACCTCAGAAAATAAAAAAATTGTAGACATCCACAAGTCTGGTTCATCCTTGGGAGCAATTTCCAAATGCCTGAAGGTACCACGTTCATCTGTACAAACAATAGTACGCAAGTATAAACACCATGCAGCCGTCATACAGCTCAGGAAGGAGACGTGTTCTGTCTCCTAGAGATGAACGTACTTTGGTGCGAAAAGTGCAAATCAATTCCAAAACAACAGCAAAGGACCTTGTGAAGATGCTGGAGGAAACAGGTACAAAAGTATCTATATCCACAGTAAAACAGGTCCTATATCAACATAACCTGAAAGGCCGCTAAGCAAGGAAGAAGCCACTGCTCCAAAACCGTCATAAAAAAAGCCAGACAACAGTTTGCAGCTGCACATGTGGACAAAGATCATACTTTTTAAAGAAATGTCCTCTGGTCTGATGAAACGAAAATAGAACTGTTTGGCCATAATGACCATCGTTATGTTTGGAGGAAAAAGGGGGAGGCTAGTGTTAGTGTTGCATCAATTGAATCTGGTATCAGGACAAGTAGAACACAATCTAACAGGAAGTGACTTGCTTTCCTTTTCCAAACACAACCAATCAAAATGCTACACTTATTCACCAGGTCACACACACACTCCTCACATGTGCAAACACTAATAGCTTAACTGATCACTAACCAATCACTGCTTTACTGTAGTATAGGCCTATAAATAGGTCAAAGGTCAGATTACCTGTTTTGAACAATGGATGCCAACAATGGACAGAGAGCAAGAGGTGTAGGAGGGACAGGAAGAGGAAGAAGAGGACGAGGGCAAAGAAGAGAAGGAAGGAGAGCCATCTCTGATGAGATTAGGGCAACACTTGTTGATCATGTGATCAACCACGGTTTGACCATGAGAGAGGCTGGACTGAAAGCCCAACTTGAGTCGATTTACAGTGGCGTCCATAATTCGAACCTTCAGAAATGAGAACAGGTATGCAACTATCTAATGACTATTTTAGCATTACAGTAATGTACTGTAAAATACGTATGACTGCATAGTATTGCATAAACATTTGTAACTCTAAGCCATCCATTTACTGCACTGCATTGAATGAATGAGGTTGGTTATCATGCTGTACTACATTTTGTTGTACATTGTTTACAGTTCCTATGCTGAACACATACTGTGTTTGAATTCTGTACAGAGTGGAAAGGCAAAGACATCATGGAGGACGAGGACGCTTGTTTACAGATGTACAAGAGACTGCAATTATAAATATGGTTTTGGCCAACAATGTAATTGAGATTTGAGAGATAAGAGAGCATATCTGCCCCCCCCCCCCCCCCCCACACACACACCATATTTACCAACATCAATGCTGTCAGCCTGCCGACCATACAACGCATCCTCCAACGGCACCGAGTGACGATGAAACAACTTTACAAGGTGCCATTTGAGAGAAACTCTGACAGAGTCAAGAATATGCGACATGACTTTGTAGAGGTATGTATGCAACACTACTTCCAGTACTTCAGACATACCATATTTCCTCATCTGTATATCCTTTTGTCTTTTACAGAGAGTATTAGAGCTGGATGCCCATGAAATTCGCCATGAATTTATTTATGTGGATGAGGTTGGCTTCAACCTCACCAAAACCAGGCGCCGCAGAAGAAATGTAATAGGACAGAGGGCAATTACCAATGTCCCTGGACAGCGTGGGGGTAATATAACTATGTGTGCTGCCATCACTCAAAACGGGGTCCTCCATCACAATGCCACACTGGGTCCGTACAATATGCTCACTTTTTTGCATGCAATTTACACAATGCTTGTCCCTGATCCAGATCAGGAGCCTGCTAGATTTGTGGTTTTATGGGCCAATATTAGTTTTCACCAGGCTGTTCTGGTCCAAAACTGGTTTGCCATCCATCCACAATTTTGTATAGTTTTGTACCTACCCCCATATTCACCTTTTCTAAATCCCATAGAGGAATTCTTCTCAGCCTGGCACTGGAAAGTGTATGATCGCCAACCCTATGCCCGCATGCCGCTTCTCCAGGCAATGGAGGACGCATGTGGGGACAGAGAGGTTGCCTCTGTCCAAGGTTGGATACGCCATGCTAGGAGATACGTTTTCTCTTGCCAAACATCGAGGGAAGTATCATGTGATGTGGACAAAGTATTGTGGCCAGACCCAGGCCGGAGAAGAGATGAAGCGTAGCTTAGCACTGGTGACTGCCCCCCTCCCCCGGGACCCCACACACACAATTGTGTTCTTTACTGTATTCTAAAGAATATACTTTTGGTTTACATATGGTTTTGTTGTATGCTACTGTATACAACAGTAATGTTTGGCCTAATAAATATTTTCTGTTTCTACATTGCATTGGTGTTTACAGTGTACTTGTTACCTCTCTCAGCAGATTACTTTCACTGTAGAATATTGTATTGAAATGTAGATATACGCCTATGAAAGACCAAAGAGCTTCAGATTTAAAACAACAGTGTTTACATGGTATATCCAAAAATGTACTATTATGAAAGTAGTGTTTGCCATTTGATGCAAATGCTTCATTCTGACATGTGTTTATGTCATTTTGAATGCAGTGTTACATTTTGAAGGAGATGTGAGGCATTTTGCATGTGCAGTTTTGAAAATTGTGTGTAGAGATTTGAAAAAAAGGAGACAGTTTTGAAAACGTGTGTAAGCAGTTGGAAAAAACTGTAAGTAAGCAATAAATGGTAAATGCAATTTTCGTATATACGGGTTCAATGTGTCACCACGCAGGGTTAACAGAGAACTAACTAGAAGTAAGTATACAGCTGTTCTTATACTGTTCTATATACAGTAGAGGCTGAGCGTAGTTTAGACTTGCTCAGCCTATCGTAGGCGCTCAGGCTGGTCCCCGCCTCTTGATGCTTCTTGGAGTCCTCCCTCCATCGATGTATAGATTCTTACTGTTCTGGTATCACACTCTAGTTGCTGCAACTACTCCGTTCCTGTTATCTTGTCATTGTGTTACTCAGTATTTATCCACGTCAGTTAAACCTTGTGATGAGCCTCCCCTCCCTGTACCCGCCTATCTATAGTTTTGCAACATACAGCAGTCACACCACGTTGCTCAGTTCTTGTCACACACACAAACACAAAGACAAAGCAGCTGTTGAGCTGTTATCTACAGTTTTGCAACATACAGCAGTCACACCATGTTGCTCAGTTCTTGACACACACACACACACACACACACACACACACAGACAAAGCAGCTGCTGTTCAAACAATTCAATCTTACGTAATATGGTAGCGGGTTATAGAGCATAAACATAAATCCTCACACTAGCAAGCCGAATAACACCATCCCAACGTGAAGCACGGGGGTGGCAGCATCATATTGTGGGGGTGCTTTGCTGCAGGAGGGACTGGTGCCCTTCACAAAATAGATGGCACCATGAGGAAAGAAAATTATGTGGCTATATTGAAGCAACATCTCAAGACATCAGTCAGGAAGTTAAAGCTTGGTCGCAAATGGGTCTTCCAAATGGACAATGACCCTAAGCATTCTTCCAAAGTGGTGGCAAAAGAGTTTAAGGACAACAAAGTCAAGGTATTGGAGTGGCCATCACAAAGCCCTGACCTCAATCCTATAGAACATTTGTGGACAGAACTGAAAAAGTGTGTGCGAGCAAGGAGGCCTACAAACCTGACACCAGCTCTGTTAAGAGGAAATGGGCCAAAATTCACCCAACTTATTGTGGGAAGCTTGTGGAAGGCTACCTGAAACGTTTGACCCAAGTTAAACAATTTAAAGGCAACGTTACCAAATACTAATAGAGTATGTCAACTTCTGACCCACTGGAAATGTGATGAAATAAATAAAAGCTGAAATAAATCATTCTCTCTGCTATTATTCTGACATTTCACATTCTTAAAATAAAATGGTGATCCTAACTGACCTAAAACAGGCCATTTTTACTAGGATTAAATGTCAGGAACTGTGAAAAACTGAGTTTAAATGTATTTGTGTAAGGTGTATGTAAACTTCCGACTTCAACTGTAGATGGAAAGGCTTCAGTTATTCTGTTGATGTAAGAGTGTTGGTGCATGATGTCATCTGGGCTTTGGGACAGGGCGGGGCATGCGATTGGGCTGGTTCGGTCCGATGTATTTCAAAATCACCTCCATCCCCGGACAGGGCTGCGAGGCACAAGGCACACACACTGTCCCTTTCTGAAAATGGACATGTGAAAAATCTGCCGTTTCCAGCTACAACAGTCATTTACAACATTAACAATGTCTACACTGTATTTCTGATCAATTTGATGTCATTTTAAATAAAATAAAAAAATGCTTTTCTTTCAAAAACAAGGACATTTCTAAATGACCCAAAACTTTTGAACGGTAGTGTATATGTAAATATATGGCTATGGTGTGTACAAATGTCAAAATACACTGTACAGTGCAACTCAAAGCATAAGCTATGCATCTATCCAGCAACATTGAGTGTATGCAGAGAGCCAGAGATGAGCACTGACCTATAGTGGAGCTCCAGGGAGGAGATCTCCTTCTGCAGGGACAGGAACTCCTCCGGCATCTGAGAGCTCTCCTCCCCAGTCTCATCTGCAGTCACACCAAACATCTCCACCTGGACAGACACAAGCAGAGGATGAGGACACAAGGGTACTTTAACACCACAGATCAAATACGGTGGACGACTTGGTCCTTGGTTGATTCTAAAAGATTTGGCTTTGTTTCCCGTTACCTTGTTGAAGTGATGTACTCTGTAAAGGCCCCAAGTCTCTCTGCCGGTGTCCGTCTCAGCCCTGTAACATGTGCTACTGCACACAGGCCTACAATGGAAAAATCGGACCATTCATCTCTAATAAAAACACATATACACTTGTATGTTACACTGGGTTGTCAGCAAATCAAACCTAATACACAGAAAGTGCCTCACATGACAGGAAGGTCCTTCCAGTTAACAGCATGGTCCATAAAATAACCTAGAAGAGAAAAGGAAACTTTGTTGATACAGCAACAACTGCACACTAGTATATCGCTGCTAGTCATTCTGGTTTTTCCATGGCATGTCCATTCCCACCCACACAGGTGACCTTACCCCACAACCTCCCCATCGTAGCCTAACTCATGGCCTCACCTGCTACGCCCATCTCCCCCGTGCCAGCCAGGTTGAGGTCAGGGAAGCAGGTGGGGTCCAGAGTGTACACCTGAGACCTGTGGGCATGAGGCTGGATTTCACAACCCTCCTGTATGTATGTATGAGTGAGGAAGATTGAGAGAGAGCCAGAGAAGGAAAGAGAAAAAGAAAGAGAGAACGTGTCAGTTTGGAGAAATGTTACTTGTGAAAACTGGCTCAAAACTAGGTACACACATCTCTGAATGCTTCACTCTCTTTTTCCAGTTTGAATATTGTTATGCATGCATGTCTGCCGTGCATACTGTAGTGTAAATGAAGGATAGAGTCAGATACTCACAAATACAGCCCCCTTCAGCATGTCTGGCACAACCATTGGTATAAACCCCTGAGAGAGAAGGAAAAAAACAGATTTGCTTTCAAAGTAGGGAGACATTTATTCATCACTGCTACAGTTGTTATGATGTATATAGTGCTGTTTCAATTTGTTGTTTTTTTATGACCATTTTCATTATTTTATTTCACATAGTCCTGCATGTTGGTATTCAAAAATGTCTCCCTATAGTTAAAGGTCTAGTAAGGTGTGTATTCTCACCACATTGGGGTGTGTGGTGTTGGGCAGCCTCAGGGCTCAGCCATAGTGTTCTCGGGGGTAAAGCTGGCTCAGCCGGTGGCGGATCTCCCGATCGTCCTTCGTAGCCTCCTTGAACTCAGGAATCTGAAGAAGATAATGGTTTACTTACTCCACAAGGGTATTCTTTCTATTCAGCCTTGATGTTAAGTGAAAATACCATAAGGTCACAGCAGGCAAGACAGAACATACAGTACATTAGCTAGGGCTTTCTTGTTATTCTGATCCTGTGAAGAGAAGGAAAATGCTGATCACAATAAGCCCACAAAATAATATCTCATCATAACATGAAAACAATGTTTCGAGGCACAGTTATTGGCATCATTGTCAATATATCAACTGACCACAAGAGCCCGAACTCTGTGATTATCACTTTCTTCTGCTCCTCCAGCTGTGAGATTTCCTCAAGCACCACCTCAAGTTGCTGCCAAACACACACTTGCAACACACACTTGCATCAGAAACACACCACTGACGTAGGCCTATAGAGACCAGGCAATGTGATTGATACAAATGCAGTAGCCTACACTGCCACATCCAGGGAGGCTGTATTCATATGAATGTACTTCAAGGCAAATGACAGACAGAGCATATGAAAGCACAGAGGCAATCTCTCTTGCACATCAAAGACACTTCAATGACTTGATGGTCAAAGCGCATGTAACTAGGCTGCATCTACAGTATTCAACATGGTGTGGTGAGATGGGATATACAGAAACGCTTACAATCTCCCTGACATCTTCTCCCCGTAGATCCCCTTTCCGAGTCTCCACATTGGCAATGACTTTGTCACTTTCCTCGCGGACATGTTCGTACAGACAACTTCGCATCTCATGTGTGGAGCGGCTGGGGGTAAATACTTTCGTTCCCTGCCTTGTAAAGCGTCTTGAAATCGGTTTTAAGACGTTCTATGTGCAAAGCCGGGTAACCATGCCAATGCAAGTCGCCATGTTTCAATGCGGAAGTAGGTTGGTAAATAGAGGCGGAACTAAATGAGATAGCCAATGAAATGACGGGACCTGAAAATTAAATGAGCAAAATCTGTAGCAAATGTATTGTTTAGAAAGTAGAAAACAAAATATCGCTTAAATTTGCTTTAGTTATCAAATAAGGCGCACGAACGAGTCCAAAACAAAACGTCACATCCGTGCACCGGTTCAAAGGCTAGCCAATGAGACTAGCTGAACTATTGCATTGCGGTAATGCAGTTGGGACAGGGGGAAAAGTGAATTGTGCGGCCGACAATAGTCAGGCAGGTCCTGGGACAATACAACCAGTTTTTCATATTTTTAACAACTGTAATGCGTTTGAGTTGTTTGTATTTCTTGCCATGATTTACTGATTCCCCGGATAAGACAGAAAGGGGTGCTTTGGCTGCATTCAGCAGTTGCTAACTAACGTTAGCTAGCCGCAGCTGGTTCTGAGAACCATGAGCCGTGCTGCACCCCACACTGGAGGCCGTACTCATTCAGACCAGGACAGGCGGATCGGAGGGTGGGACACACGGATGGCAACTGTCAGCTTCCCTTCTTGACTGACTACAGACAATCGGGCTTAAAGGTGAAGCTACTAACTGTCTGGCCCCTGGTGACATACACACAATCGGAGCCCAGGACAGGACCACCAAGTAGGGTAGTCTCCCTTTAATCAAGGTAAAGTCAACAACATTGTTGTCATTTTGTGTCACTATTCCTGAATGTACCCTGTTGATATTCTCAATAAGAAAGAGGACTTGGGAATGTTGCCTTTGAGAGCTAATTACTCTTAAATAGATTACTAAGATCGAACTACATCAAATCATAATTATAACTGACCACCATCTTGTGTATCTGGCTCCTTGAGACAGAAATAATGTTTTTTGTTGTTAAAGATTCCTGATATTCCCATGTATATTATGTCAACGCTTGACTATCTTCAGATGAGTGCAGTCCGTGGAGGAACGAATACCTGGCGGCCACAGCCCTGGCAGGATGGGGACAGTGGGGGCGGGGAGCCCCTCTCGGACAGCGACTCCGAAGAAGAGGACTTTCCCGACGACAGCACCACTCCTTTAGGAGACTACGTCACACATGGTCCGGTGGAATGGGAACATCCAAATGAATGCATCACTCATGTGCTGCCTATATCATATAAGTCTCTTTCTATCTCCTCACTCTTTACTTCTTCTCTCCGTCAGGGTTGAAGCAGCTACTGGATGCTCAGCAGCTGTGTGATGTCACTCTGTTAGTGGAGGGGAAGAGGTTTATGTGTCACAGGTAGGGTCAATGATCTTCTCTCAATTCTAGTGTACTATAGACATCCAGACAGTGCATGTTGCTACACACAAAGGAATATGTGACACATACTCAGATGCCTGCTGCCGTTTCAGTACTCCAGTGTCCTGCAGTTCATTGTAGTTACACCCTATCTCACCCTTATGTGAATGACGTCGTGCTTCTGCCTCTCTTCAGAGTCCTCTTGGCAGCCGTCAGCCCGTATTTCCGTGCCATGTTCACTAGCCCGTTGGTGGAGTCCCGTCTCACTGAGATCCGATTGGAGGAGGTGACGCCGTCAGTCATGGAGACTGTCATCCAGTTCGTCTATACTGGGGAGGCGGGACTCTGCTTGGACACGGCCGAAGACCTGTTTGTGGCGGCCAATCGGCTTCAAGTAATGCCCCTGCAGGACCTGTGCTCTAGGTAACTATATAGTCAGTGCTGCCTGACACAGATAGGTTGTCTTTTCCCCGGTCCAGAATGCTGCTGATACTCTTAAGCCTGTGCAGTTCAGTAACTGACAGAGTTTTGATAGCATTTTTAAAGGCCATCTTTTATTGTCTGGTTTTCCATCCTCAAACATCAGTGTGTGTCCGTAGGTTCCTGTTTGAACACCTGTCTGTGGACAACTGCCTGGGTATGTACTCTCTGGCCCGCTCCCACCACGACCAGCTGCTCCTGAGGGCCTCTCTGAGGCTGGTGGCCCAGCACTTCCCCCGCGTGGCCCGCCAAAAGGACTTCCTCCTGTTGGACCCAGGCACCCTGGGCAGCCTGCTGGGATCTGACCGCCTGGGCGTAGACTCTGAGGCAGAGGTGTACGACGCGGCACGCCGCTGGGCCGAGCACCGGCCCCTGGACCGTTACAGCCACATGCCGGCCCTGCTCCACCACCTCCGCCCCGGCCTGCTGTCCCTGGAGGAGAGCCGGCGGCTGAGCCAGGAGCTGGGCTCTGCGGCAGCCGGGGAGGGCCTGGGAGGCCCACTGAGGCCCCGGGAAGGCATGTTCGAGAAGAAGATTGTGTGTGTGGACCTGAAGCCGCGGGAGGACGAGTCGCTGAACGAGAGGGACTTCACTGTGGACTGCTTCGACCCGCGTACAGGGAAATGGGAGAAGCTGGCTGCCCTGGGCTCTCTGCTGTGCCCAGGTTGCACGGCCATCGGGGGGCGGCTGTTCGTAGCGGGGGGCATCCTGCGGGGGGGCACGGTGTCCACGGAGGTCCATGAGTATGACTCTGTGTTGGATCGCTGGCAGGAGCGGTCGCCCATGGTGCAGCCCCGGGCCATGCTGGGTCTGCTGGGCTGTGGGGAGTCACTCTACGCCCTGGGGGCTGCAACAGAGGAGCCATGCTGGACTCCTGTGAGATCCTGGACCTGGCCACTCTTCAGTGGGGCCCTGGGCCCCGTCTGCCCCTGCCGCTGCGCTCCTTTGCCTGTGCCGCCCTGCGCGGCCGCATTTACCTTCTGGGCGGCACCACGCTGGAGCAGAACCGGGCTGTGGTGCACGCTGGCGTGCTAATCTATCACACCCTGACTGACTCATGGACCCGTGTGGGACTGGACTCTGGCGCCACCTGCCTGGCCGGAGGGGTGGCAGTACGGGGAGGGGTCTGTGCCATCGGAGGCTACATGAGGGACGCCACAAAGTTTATAGATGGAAACTACACCCATCTGGAACCTCTGGATGCCACGGGGCGGGTGCTGTTCTTCAGGGAGGGCCGGGGCTCAGGGGTAGAGCGGGAGGTGACTGGGGCGGTGGTGGCAGAGAGGAGCGGGGGGAGCGACCGAGCCCCTAGTCCGGTGGTTTTCCCAGGGCTGCCGAGGCGGATCGCTGCCGGGGGCGTGGCCAGGTGGAAACGCAGGATATACGTGCTGGGCGGGGAGAACGGCTCCCGTTTCTATGACAGTGTGTACTGTTGGAAGCCTGGCTGGCGCAGCTGGGTCCAGAGACGGGAGAAACTACCCGGGGACACGGGGGGAGTCAGCCAGTTCGGCTGTACCACCCTCAAGTTCCCCAAGAAACACATCCTGTCCCGACTGAGACTGGCTCGGGAGGACCGCAATCCTGATGATGACTAGCCACAGCAGGACTAATGAGCTGTGGCTAAGACCAGCATTCTTGGGGTTTCAATAATGAAATGAAATGTTATTAATTTTTAACACTTGAGACAGTGGGGGGGAAGGGACTCGCGTCTGAATGTAACCACCGTATGCCACAAAAATGCTCAAGTCCTTCTCAAAAATGATTTGAATGCATTTAAATGGTTTGAAAATTGTTTGCCTGTTGAACACACATCCTCAGCCTTTGCCAATTTATAGGCCTATGCAGCCGTTAAATTCCTATGTTGTGAATGTTTGGCAGGGTTTACATTTGTTTATTGAAATTTGATGAGGTGTTTTCATTTTTTTTTTTTTATCCCAAACTTCCTGAAATTCACCAAAGGATCCCACTTTCGTGTAACTTTAGTCTTTCACTATTCAGTGATTCCAGGGTCCCATGTTCATTAGGCACCAAACAGAATAAAATGAGCTGAAACAGGGAAGGTCTACCTACCTGGACTTGTCCAATGACCTATACATTCATTTTTGGTTTGCGTTGCAACATGTTTTGTAATTTTTTTTTCTTTTTTTCTCTCTAATAAACATGACCTAGATTTTAGTCACTTGTTATTTTTGGTCAGTTTCTCTTCATCGCTATTCACCCTAACACTCCTCCAATCAGATCGTGTTATCATCAGACGCGATAGCGTGGTTTCGTAATCACTATTGCACCCAAGTCTCCACACTCAAACAACTGTGTAATCCATGCTAGAATTTTAAATATTAAGGTCTTAATACAATTCATTTCTGAAAATTCTGTTTTTTTTTGGTTCAGATTACAGACCACATAATTAGATTTAATTTCCAGATGTATGGGTTACTTACTTACCACGAGCAGGCAGATCCTGCAGAATACCTGACACCTTTTGGTTTTTAGACGGGCAAGTTTATTTTGGATTTTAGTTTAGCACGTCCCTTTGCTCCATAGAGCTGTGTGAAGAGTGCAAATGTGTTAGGGAGTGAACGTTGGATTATGGTATGTAAACAACAATGTAACAACAAGGGATCCCCCCAATACCTCATACCCTTTAAGAAAAACATCACCTTACTCATGTAATCTGATTTATGTTTTTGAACTGAAAGACAAATTGATAATTTGATGACAGTTATTCTATCAAATGATTAAAGGACATATTTGCTTAAGATTTCTGGGATTATTCTCCTGTTTTACAATGTTCCTCTCTGAGCTACGACAACAGGTCCATCGGTCCGTTTGTCATTCTGTCATTTTGTATATGTTACTAAAAAGAGAAGAAATCATTAACCCAAGTCACATTTAGAATGGACGGTCTCGTAGTCACTCATGCAGACATCTCGTAGTCTCGCTCAACACATTTACAGCAGGGTCTTTGTAGTTGTGTATCCTTTGGTCAGAGACCAATATGACAGCGGATGTAGTCTTTGTTCTTGCTTTAGGCACATTTTGCGTCACGGTAAACCAAATGTTAACACCTGTAACAATTGAATTAAGTTACCAATATAATAATTTTCACATGGAAGAGAAAATCAAGTTTTTTCGACATGTTTACGATAGGTTGGACTGAACTAATGGAGCTTTAATTTTTTTTTACTAGAACTAAACCATGTGTATAAGTGAAGAGGCCTGCGTTAATTATTACTGTCATTAATAAACTCCTTGAGTCAGTCTCTTTTCCTGTTGACCAAAGGTCTTACTGACCATTGACTCTGACTATTCTCTACTCTCCTTCACCTGGCATTTCTCTTATCGAACGTTAGGGAGTGAGCCCTCTACTTAATAGACACTCGTATTATCATTATCCTTGGACTGATACCCTTTTGTTTGACATTATTAGGCCCGTTGACGCCGTTCTTCAGTTTTGTTGAGAAATGGAGAACCACACGTCTGAGACCACACCGGCGACGAAGACCATTAATAATCTAGCTGATATCTTGGTCATAATCGGCTACTTCATTCTGGTCATTGGCGTAGGCGTCTGGGTTAGTAGTTACACCTATCTGGATATCTGTCTGTAGCCTACATAGTTGTAAGTTATACATGATTCTTTCCATGTATAATTTATCATAATGATGTTATGTCAAACTGGGTATTTGTATAGGTCATATTCCACTTGTTGACATGTACAATAGAGTAGAGTATGTCATGAGTTAAACCACTGCCTAGGGCTTACATCCAGTGAATGTCCTGTCCTCCAGTCTATGTTCCGGACCAACCGTGGAACTGTGGGAGGCTACTTTTTGGCAGGACGGACCATGACATGGTGGCCAGTGAGTTCAACTTGACCTTTAACCCCTTTGACAACTCTTGTATTTTAACTAACCCTTTGGGTCTCTTCTTCTGCTAGTTTTAGCTTCCAGTCACCTTTCCTGTCTTGCCCAGTCCCATTGTATACATTACAGCCTGTATGTGTGTTCAAGGACAATTCCACTCAAAAACTATTTTGGTATTTGTTTAATTAGTCCACTGTTGACACAGTCCCAATATGTGTTGCATGTCAAGTTTTCAAGATATAAGATTTTCCAGAAGCAAAGTGTCACATGCCACATCATGAGGATGTGTTTCTCCTTGAACAGTTCTCCCCTGTGTGTGTCTCTCTCTCTCTCTAGGTTGGAGCATCACTGTTTGCCAGTAATATTGGTAGTGGTCACTTTGTGGGCCTTGCTGGTACCGGAGCAGCCAGTGGAATTGCTGTGGGGGGTTTTGAGTGGAATGTAAGTATAATTTGCCCCTTTAAAATAAGTTATGACATGTTATTACAGAGTTTTGAGCACAATACACAGTGACAATACTTTGTAATATGTGCTGATCAGGAAATTGAGATTCCTCTGAAATTGGAGCCCTCTTTCTCTACCCAGGCCTTGTTTATCGTGCTCCTATTGGGCTGGCTGTTTGTCCCCGTTTACCTCACAGCAGGGGTAAGTTACACAAGACCATTATATGCCAGCTAACATGGCATACTGCAGAGATTTGTGTCCATTTGTCTGAAATTTCTGCATTTCCCGTTGCTTAGGTAATTACAATGCCTCAGTACCTGAAGAAGAGGTTTGGGGGAACCAGGATCAGTCTGTACCTCTCTGTCATTTCTCTGTTCCTCTACATCTTCACCAAAATCTCTGTGAGTCTAGGACAGGGCTCCCCAACCCTGTTCGTGGAGAGCTACCGTCCTGTAGGTTTTTGCTCCAACCCTAATCTAGCACAACTGATTCTAATGATTAGCTGGTTGATAAACTGAATCAGGTTAGTTACAACTGGGGTTGGAGCAAAAACCCAAAGGAGGGTGGCTCTCCAGAAACAAGGTTGGAGAGCCCTGGTCTAGGACAGCACTATGGGGCACTGTTTGTAACATGCTATGAACGTCCCCCACAGTCCTTTATCATGACATTTTCTTCAATATTGATTGTATCTGTGGTATTGCTAAGACTCGTGTATGTTTTATTGAGGTATAAACATACCCGTGGACCAGTCTGACTGTCTCCTCATCTCTCTCTCTCCAGGTGGACATGTTCTCCGGGGCTGTGTTCATACAGCAGGCTCTAGGCTGGAACATCTATGTGGCTGTGATAGCCCTCCTCTCCATCACAGCTCTGTACACAGTCACAGGTAACATCTGTTTGATCAAATTATGCACTAAATGCTTTCATTACATTAAAGTACATTGAGGTTTGGACAGGACATATTTTAAGCAAATAGGGCAGGAAAATACATTGAGATAGAACCTTTATTTAACTAGGCAAGTCAGTTAAGAACAAATTCTTATTTTCAATGACGGCCTAGGAACAGTAGGTTAACTGCCTGTTCAGGGGCAGAACGACAGATTTGTACCTTGTCAGCTCTGGGATTTGGACTAGTAACCTTTCAGTTTACTAGTCAAACGCTCTAATCACTAGGCTACCCTGCCGCCCCAGATAAATAGTGATTATATAAGCATTAAAATGATTAGTGAAAAGAAACAAGTTGCAGTTCTTAGGGATAGTAAATTACTGTAAATAATGTATTCCACACTATGCAACATATATTAAATGATTGATGTGACTGATTTTAAGGTTAACCCATGTTATTGTTAGATAAAACACAGTGGACTCTAGAAGGGAGAGATTTCATTAGTACAGAAAGCAGATGATATGGGTAGCATTAGTTTTGGCTTCATTTGAATACTAGAAGATTTTGTGGACAGGGATATATGACATCTGTGGTGATTCTGGATCATTGATAGGATCAAGATAACCTTAATCAACCTATGTAAGGACTTTAGAAATTGCCACCATAGATATGTTTTTTTCCAAAAATCCATGAGTTCAGATAAAGCCAAACAGTGAGACACTTTGTTAATAAAGAGCTACAGACAGATAGGAAAAAGATAGGAAAAAGTACAGACAGAGGAGCCCTCCCCGCACTGCTGAGACCTTGAAGGTTTGAGAGCAGAGAGGAGAAGGGGGCCAGGAAATAAGCAAGATAGGGGTGACACCGAAATAGTAGCATTGACTAGTGTCTGTGAAATAAGAAAGGAGAGAAAAGGGTCACTGTTTAAATAGATAAATATATCTACATTTAAGAACATACAAAGCAGCACAGATAACTCTTAAAGTAGATAAGATACTTGACAGTGAATTGATACAGGATAGACATGAATGGACGCCCAAGGGAGAATTGGACATGTGGAGAATGAAAGGAGAAGAATAGTCTGTCCGCGATTAAAGAGAGGGCATGTTTGGAAAAGATGACCCATAGGGAAAAAACAGGGCCTCAGGTATTTTGTCTGTTACCCTCAACCCAAAGAGGGTGTAGGGTCATCTAGAGGTGAATAGATAATCATTGTATTGTGTGTGTGTATCCTAGAGGAGTGTTTCCCAACTCCGAGTTTGGGAAACACTGTCCTAGATGACCTCAGTGGTTTGTTCATTAACTGGGTTATTGTTGTCTAGTCACCTTACCTCTATACACATCTACCTCTTTCACTCCAGTATCCCTGTACATGTAAAGATGGTATTGGAACGTATGCTTACTTATTTACTTTATTGTGCATTTCATATTCCTTATTCTACTTTCTTGTGTTTTTTTTGTCTAGTAATACATTGTTATTGATCATTGCATTGTTGTGTTTTGAGTTGTCAAGAAAGGCATTTCCCTGTACTAGACATTGAAACTTTCAAACGTATTAATCTGTGTCGCTAGGGGGCCTAGCTGCTCTGATGTACACAGACACCGTCCAGACGTTTGTCATCATCGCTGGCGCCTTCAGCCTCACAGGTTTCGGTAAGTTCAGAGTCCTGTGTCCAGAGTGCCACACATTCCATCTTGTTGACTCCACTTGTTACTCAACACATGACGGAGTAACAAGAAATGGAGAAGTTTCTTTATCGGTGCTTAAATGTCCTTTTTGTTCATGCATTCATGTGTATATACAGAGCATTCTGAAAGTATCAGACCCCTTGACTTTGTCCACATTTTGTAACGTTACAGCCTTTTTCAAAAATTGATTAAATAGTTTCCCCCCCATTTACATAAGTATTCAGACCCTTTCCTCAGTACTTTGTTGAAGCACATTTGACAGCGATTACAGCCGTGAGTCTTCTTGGGTATGACGCTACAAGCTTGGCACACCTATATTTTGGGGAGTTTCTCCCATTCTTTTCTGCAGATCCTCTCGAGCTCTGTCAGGTTGGATGGGGAGCGTCGCTGCACAGCTATTTTCAGGTCTCTCCAGAGATGTTCGATCAGGTTCAAGTCCGGGCTCTGGCTGGGCCACTCAAAGACAGTCCGAGACCTGTCCCAAAGCCACTCCTGCGTTGTCTTGGCTGTGTGCTTAGGGTTGTTGTCTTTTTGGAAGTTGAACCTCCACCCCAGTCTGAGGTCCTGAGTGCTCTAGAACAGGTTTTCATCAAGGATCCGTTTGTACTTTGTTCGTTCATCTTTCACTCGATCCTGACTAGTCTCCCAGTCCCTGCTGCTGAAAAACATCCCCACAGCATAATGCTGTTACCACCATGCTTCACCATAGGGATGGTGCCAGGTTTACTCCAGACATTATGCTTGGCATTCCGGCCAAAGAGTTCAATCTTGGCTTTATCAGACCAGAGAATCTTGTTTCTCATGGTCTGAGAGTCCTTTAGGTGCCTTTTGACAAACAGTGAGCTGTCATGTGCCTTTTACTGAGGATTGGCTCAGGTTCTTGGGGACCTTCAATGCTGCAAAAATGTTTTAGTACAGTTCCCCAGATCTGTGCCTCGACACAATCCTGTCTCGGAACTCTACGGACAATTCCATGGCTTGGTTTATGCACTGTCAACTGTGAGACATTATATAGACCGGTGTGTGCCTTTCCAAATTATGTCCAATCAATTGAATTTACCACAGGTGGACTCGTCAAGTTGTAGACACATCTCAAGGATGATCAATAGAAACAGGATGCACCTGAGCTTAATTTCGAGTCTCGTAGCAAAGGGTCTGAATACTTATGTAAATAAGGTATTTCTGTTTTTTATTTAATACATTTGCAAAAATGTTTTCGCTTTGTCATTATGGGGTATTGTGTGCAGATTGATGAGGAAAATATTTTATTTGATTAATTTTAGAATAAGGCTGTAACTTTACAAAATGTGGAAAAGGGGAAAGGTTCTGAATACTTTCTGAATGCACCGTGTACTAACTGATACCAATGATGTACAGATGAAATACAGATTTCACTACAAATGAAATACTATACCATGTTTTGATTATGACTGCATTTAGTGTCTCAAAACACTATTTCAGTGGTCCACAATGTGACTTTTAAAATGTGTATTTTGTATTGTCATCTATTGTATCATTGTGAAGTGACACTTTAATAAATGTTTCTAACTCATGACTCAACTGGTTATGTTCAATTAGCTGCCATGTCTAGTGAATCTGTTAGTGTACCACTCAGTCACTCCTTCATCCAACCTCCCTCTCTCATCCACCCCCACCTTTAGGAAACCACTTCCTTGACCCAGCCTCACTGTAGACCCACTATAGACCTCCCAGTCCACTCCTCTTGACTTCTGCTCCCTATGTGACATTGTGTGTGTGTGTGTGTGTGTGTGTGTCCCTCTTCCTTTCTCATCCTGTCCTCAGCCTTTTTTGAGGTGGGGGGCTACAATGCTCTGCTGGAGAAGTACAAGTTAGCACTGCCCTCCACGTACCAGTCCTTGGAGCCCCAGCGCTACAACATCTCCCCTCAGTGCTTCACCCCCCGAGACGACGCCTTCCAGCTGCTCAGGGACCCCGTGACCGGGGACCTGCCCTGGCCGGGGGTCCTCTTTGGCATCGCCATCGTGGGTGGCTGGTATTGGTGCACCGACCAGGTAAATAAGCTCATAGGAACACAGTGGATGGAATTCATATGTGGGTTTATTTCATAGTGCATTTAGTGTAGATGACCCATTCAAAACTGCACATTGCTGACTGGATCTAATTTGACATAATGCTGATGTCCCCTCTGCTCATTCTGTTGCTATGGTGAGAGATACTTACATTTGATGGATGTGAAACAACATGGATCAGATGGGAAGATTAAATCGTTGGTTGAGTTGATCTGGTATCTTCCCCCATGTCTGTGTGTATAGGTGATCGTGCAGCGCTGCCTGGCGGCACGCAGTCTGACCCATGTAAAGGCGGGCTGCATCATGTGTGGATACCTGAAACTGCTCCCCATGTTCCTTATGGTGTTCCCCGGAATGATCAGCCGCGTGCTCTTCCCAAGTGAGTTCCCAAAAATATGCCATCATAGGATTGACACAGAGTTGAGTGGAGAGTTTCATGAACAGGGAAACTAGCACGCAGCAAAGGACTCTGAAAAAGACAGTTTGTTACACCTCTTTTACCCTGAATATGTGTGTGTGGTGTTCCCTCTCTTTTCCTCCTGTCATTATGGGCTCCATGGTAACAGCCTGTCTTCTCTCTGTTGACAGATGAGGTGGGTTGTGTGGTGCCAGAGGTGTGTAAGCAGGTGTGTGGGACGGAGGTGGGCTGCTCCAACATCGCCTACCCCAAACTGGTGGTCTCTGTCATGCCCAATGGTGAGAAGTCTCTTTCCTCTGCTGAACTAGTCGCTCAGATCTGGGTGACACTTTTACCGTATTACATTTCTTTTTTTTTACACACACAATTTGTCTCTCTCCCCCGTCTCCTCTCCTCTCCCCCAGGTCTGAGGGGCCTGATGCTGGCGGTCATGCTGGCGGCCCTGATGAGCTCCCTGGCTTCCATCTTCAACAGCAGCAGCACCCTGTTCACCATGGACATTTGGACCCGCTTCAGACCGCAGGCCAGAGAGAGCGAGCTCATGGTCGTTGGCAGGTCTGGGCCTTTTTTCACTTGGTTTACATAGAAAAACTTGGTTTAGGTAGAAAAGTTCAGCTCTCCCAGACCATTAGCTGGAGTAGGTCAATATAACGTATGTTCCAATAAAATGTCTGCCTCTCACTGACTCCGTCTCTCCCTCTCAGAGTGTGGGTCCTCGTCATCGTAGCCGTCAGCATCTGCTGGATCCCTGTGGTCCAGGCGGCCCAGAGCGGTCAGCTGTTTGACTACATCCAATCAGTGACCAGCTACCTGGCCCCGCCTATCGCCTCAGTCTTCTTCCTGGCTGTGTTTGTGAAGAGGGTCAATGAGCAGGTGAGGTCAGAGGGTGTGTTGTGTTCTAGTCACATTGTTGTGAGAGGACATAGTTGAGAGAGACATAGGGAAAGCATTGGCAATGTAACCTATGAATGTGAGAGAGACATCTGGGCCCGTATTCACAAGGCATCTCAAGGTAGGACTGCCGATCTAGGATCAGGCCCCCCCCCGTTCATATAACCTTATTCATTATGATCTGAAATGCCAAACTGATTCTACATCAGCACTCTTACACTGAGACTCTTTGTGAATACAGACATATACCACTGGATTAACTTTTCCTTCTGTTTACTTTGGTACTACATTTTTATTTCTTTCAGGGGGCTTTTTGGGGCCTGATGGGGGGCCTAGCTATGGGGCTGTGCCGTATGGTGCCAGAGTTTTGGTTTGGCTCAGGCAGCTGCCTGTTCCCCTCAGACTGCCCCACTCTGGTGTGTGGGGTCCATTACCTCTACTTCGCTGTGCTGCTCTTCTTCTGCACCTCCATCCTGGTGCTGCTTGTCAGCTACTGTACACCGGCCATAGACGACATACATGTGAGTGCTCGTAGGCAGAATAGACAGTGTGCCTCAACATTCTGTTTTATCAAATGCCTGCATCCATTAGATATTAATGCAAGGGGAATGTACTATAAACTCAGAGATGAATAAACCTATGGTAGTATGCATCTACCCATGTAATGCTCTGTGAGTGATTTCTGATAGAACTGCTCTTCTCCTAGCTCCACCGTCTTGTGTTCAGCCTCCGCCACTCCAAGGAAGAGAGGGATGACCTTGACTGGAAGCAGGAAGTGAAGGGGAGGATAGCACGCAGGGAGGCAGAGGAGAAAAGCAGAGACAAGTCTGAAGACAGCCCAGGTATGAGAGAACATACTTCCACTTCGGTGTCAACTCCCACTACAGTCGTACAGATCAAAGCCATGATGCGTTGTGGGTGAATTGGGACTGACTGATCTACGATTAGTTTATTTATTATGCGAGGGGATTTGTAGATTGTCTTGACGCACCTGCAATGTCTAACAAGCCCATCATCTTGTTTTATTTCCTTTGTTAGTGGATGCTGAAGAACCCAAATCAGGTATCTGTCGTCTCATTGGCTGGTTCTGTGGCGTCAGTGGCGCTCAGGTCCCAGAGCTCACAGAGGAGGAGGTTACCGAGGCATCCAAAGAGCTGCCTGACATCAGTGAGGAGCCCTTCTGGAAGCATGTTGTTGATGCTAATGCCCTGGTTATGATGGCCGTGGCAGTCTTCCTCTGGGGTTACTATGCATGAGGGGGCTAGTGACCATTGATGAAGTGCACTTTCGGTCATTCTCACACTTTGTTTAATTCAGAATCTAGTATGTCATTCGATGGACACACACACACATCTTTTCATGAAAAATAAAGTAGTTCTGTGTAGCCCCTTTCTTGTAATATCATCATTATGAAATTGGGTATAACAAATAATCCACACTCCTGTGCTAAACCTGGACATTAGCACACATCTCTCCCCTCTAGTGGCCATTGCATATATCAAGCGTCAACTAGAGTCATGTGGAGGACAAATGGTTTCCAAATCATTTCTAATCAATAAATAAGCAAAAGTAAATCAATACATGTTCAATAACCCCTACACCAGGGGTGGGCAATTTCAGTCCCCCTGATTGGTGTAAGTTTTGCCCCAGCTAACACACCTGACTCCAATAATCACCTAATCATGATCTTCAGTTTAGAATGCAATTTGATTAAATCAGCTGTATTTGCTAGAGATGGAGAAAAATAGGAACAACAATCTGGCCCCTGATGACTATTTTCCACCCTGTAGCAACTTCTCTATCAAAATAAACATGTCACCAACACAGGTCATCATGCAGAAGGAAATGTCAAGGGTCAAATTCCAGTTTTAATCATTTCTGTTTATTTGAGAAGCACATTCCCATTAGCATTGTACAACTGAAACCTACAGTGGTCTCCCCTACCCAGTCAGAAGGGTCAAGTGAACAAAGTTCTCTATACTGTATTTGTCAAGGTTTTGCAGATTTAGGGATTGTGAGCAGGACCAGTGTGGTTAAGGCTGGAAGCTGGTGTAGAGAGCTCTATGGTCCGTGTTTCTTTTCACCCGCATTGACGCAAACGACGGCTTTGGCAAAGACTGCCCTCTGCCGACTAGCAGGTTGGGACTGGGGGTTAGTGGGGAGGGGCTAAAAAAATAAGAGGTGGAGGGAGAACAGTCCTAAAAAAAACAGGAAATAACAGCAAACATTCGCTCACACACCAAAAAACTAAAATAATTGATAACAAGCAGTCAAAACTCATACAAAGTGACATCAAATTGCCTTCTCTTGCCCCACACTGTTAGTCTCATTCATTAAAGGCCCAGTGCAGTCAAAAATGTGATTTGACTGTGTTTTACATACATTTTCACACTATGCGGTTGCAATTATACTGTGCAATTGTGAAAATGCCCTTTTAGTGCAAGAGCGGTTTAAAAACACAGTCTGAAATTTCAGCCCATTTTGGTGGGATGGATTTTGGCCTGCCCGGTGACAACGGGTAGTAAATTTGTTAATAGACCAATAAGAAAGAGTTCCAAACCTCTCTGCCAATAACAGCTAGTTTTCCCCTCCCGAGCAGACCAGTCCCATACAATCCTATCAAAAATTGTTGCTTGAGAAATTGCTCTTTACCAAGATTATATTTTTGTTTCATTTTGACCAGTTTAATTGAACACAATTACAGTAAGGTACTTCATTGTTACCTAGAAATGATTTGATATTGAGATAAAAACAGCTGCATTGGACCTTTAAACTTTCAGTGGCCGGGCCTCTGGTCAGTAAAGTTGGGGTCAGCTCTAGCATTGACAGCATGGCTAGGACACGGCTGTCAGTTGACCAATAGGCAGAAACGTTGAGCATCAGGCCCCATGCAGCACCATATCACCAGCATGGGCCCACTCATCATGAGTCCAGTTTTCACATGTACTAACATCCGAGTAGGGAGATAGTCAACTGCTAAGAACTCAGAACAAGGTGATAACGAGCAGAGAGAGAGCTGACAACACAGGAGAGAACCCCAACCCTTGTCTTTAGTTTAGCACCAGGGGGCAGTGGGGTCTAGAGGGAGTAAGAGGGGTGCTGGGGAGGGCCCCTTTACCTCCCGTCCTCCCTCTTAGCGCGGGTCTGCACCAGCTCGCAGGGCTGCAGTACCCAGTTGTTGTCGTGCAGCCCCACACGGCAGCCTGGTGTGTCCTTGTCCGTGCGCCGGCAGCACATCCAATAGGAGCGTCCATAAGGCAGGTCGTGGTGGTAAGGTTTGGGGTGCCAGCGGCAGAGAGACACGTCGCCCCGTTCGTACTGCCGCTTACACTGCTTGCAGGGGTCGTCGCGGTACAGCGGGTCCTGGTTCCAGCGCGAGTCGGTGGCGGGCACACCGTACATCTCAATCAGAACCTTGAAGTCGTAGCAGGTGCACTTGAGGGCGGCCAGCGAGCGGGTGGGCAGGTAGCTGAAGATATTGACCATGATGTGGTCGGGCAGTAGCAGCATGTACTGACGAGGCTCCAGCAGCCGCTGGATCTGGAAGCGGATCTCCAGGAAGTCGTGAGAGACGTGGCGATAGAGACGGCACAGGGAGGGGTCCGAGCAGTCCTCCACGCCGGCCAGGGGGGAGTCCGGCCGGTCAGCAGCATCCCCAGCAGGATTGTTGTTATTGGTGCAGTCCAAAGAGCACATTCCACTGCTGCTGCCGGTGCCACTGTCCTCGTCAGACCCTCTCTGGGGCTGCAGGAAGAACAGCTGGCCTGGAGGGGGGTCCTCTGAGCCGTCGGCAGGGCTGACCCCACTGGGCATGGCGAAACACACAGTCTCCTCTTGCACATTTTCTGTGCTGTCCTTGCCATAGAACACACATTGGTCTACAGCACCCGTGACAACCACCTCCACGTGGAAGCCAGTCACCCTCTCCCGGGCCACAGACTTCTTCTCCCCAGAGCCGAGCTCCTGGCTGGGGTCCAGGCTGCTGGAGGCTGGCCGGTCTGTATGGCTCACCCCATGGGGGTCAGCTTTTGGAGAGCCGGCCAGGAGGAGGCTGGGGTCCCGTGACGTGGGGCTGACCAGCTGGTAGAGATCACAGGTGATCTTCTCGTTGGCCCGGGCCCCCGCCTGGCCCCCTCCTCCCCCACAGCTCATGAACATGCAGCGGGGCCGGCCTGCGGGCTCTGACTGCGAGCCAGGATCTAGGCTGGATACCCGGAAGGCAATCCTCACTTCACCTCGGCCGTGGGTGGGCCCAGAGTCCCCGCTCCGCTCCCTCTCCCTGGGAGAGTCCAGGCCCGACACGGGCCTCAGTGTGTTCTCCAGGAGCTGATGTTGGGACTCAAAGTGGGCTATGGCCTTAGCCACACGCCGCGACTCCTGCTGCTCCTCCTCCAGGACACCGCGTGGGGGGTCAGGGCTCTCTGACAGGAAAACCATGGGGCTGGGGTCGGAGACTGTGCCCTGCAGGAGCGTGTGTTCGGGGTGTTCTGTGGCAGTCTGTCCCTGGGTCACCATGCCCTGCAAGGCCATGGCTGTACGCTGCTCTACCAGGGCCACCATCTCAGCAACGGACAGCAGGTCAGTCTCGCTCACTCCCGGGTTGGCCTCTGGGGTGGAGGCTTCTGGGGGCGGGGTGGCGGGGATAATGTTGGTCTGGGCCCGGGCGGGGGGGTCATAGGAGGAGCAGCGCCGCCTGCGCTTTGCCTTAGTGCAGTCCGTGGCCCAGTTCCCTTTCACCTTTATGGCGCTGGGTCGAGGCAGACCCACCCCACTGAACTGGTGGGCCACGAAGAAGGCAATCTTCTCCTTGGTGTTGCCCGGCTTGATGACGTACCAGGTGTCCAGCAGCACCCTCCCATCCTCCATCTGAGTGGCGCCGGGAGGGGTGGAGGGAGCCTGCAGTGCCGAGGCCGGGTCGGCGTCTGGGGGACTGTTCTCAGAGCCGGCATCCTCCTCCTCCTGGCCATCCACGCTTCCCCCGACCTCCAGCGACGTGCGCCCCGCAGTGTCAGCCTTGCAGAGGAAGGGGGCTGCCCCACTGCCCCCTGTACCTCTGGGCTTGTTCTGGGAGTAGGTGCCAAAGGGGCGTGGGCACCACAGTCGGATGTGGGAGAAGGTGTCTCGGTCCATCACGGGCCGGAGGGAAGCATATCGGCGGCGTCTAGGCTGGGCATCTGCTGTGCACGTTACTCATTCTCTCTGTGCGAGACAGCAGGCACCGTCACGGGAAGAGGGCATACAATCTGAAGGGAGAGAGAGAGCAGTTTTATTACAGGAGCAGTATTACAATGTTCACCATCATAGGTCATCTAGCCGGGGGCTAGATTTCATCAAATTTTATTCATTTACACATCTTCTAAAAACGTAATTTGAGGGAGAATTTCTTCCCATGCATTCTACATGTTGCATTAGTATTAAGTCCCTAAAATGACCTCATCTAATTGTGACATGCTGATTCAGAAGCCACCACTATGGAAGGTTATTTCAACTCCTAGCCATTCAATACAGCAAGAGCACAGCAAATGACAGGCAAATCAGCTCCTAGCCTCTTGGCGGTTCAGAAACAAAAGGTCACAGTGCACAAGTCAGGAAGACTCATGCTTTCAGACAGCCTCAACAGCTAAACTCAATTAGTCATTACATACGCTCACTGTAATATAAATTCTCTCGCCTTGAAGGTTTTCAATCTAATTAAAGGCTTCCATTTCGGGGCCTTGTGTTGTCTGGGGCAGATGAAAGGAGATATAAAGGAGGGGATGAAGGGAGGAAAATGGATCCCCATCCTGACGCTTCAAAGAGGACCTGCCTAATATAAAGCAAGGAAGGCATATGCCTAACCTATTTTTAGAAGGGGAGAGTAGTGGAGTTGATGTTGAGAGAGTAAAGGACCTCGGCCTGCAGGATAAGCGTTTACGCAGGGTGCCCGTGCCATTACATGTTACCATGCCAAAAATGAGGCACTGGGGGCTTAAGAGGAACAAGTGGCGCAAGACTGTTTCAAGACATTTAGACCTCTGATGGTGTCTGTTAATATGATTTTGTAATTTCGTATATTTTACGTGTCTGATGCATGTAGGGCTCATCTGTAAAATACACCCTAGTCTCCGTATGATGTCCCTATCAAAAGATAACGTATAAAAATGAAAAAAATATTTGTGAGACATGCTGACTCAGAAGCAACCGCTATGGAAGGTGTGAGACTCACTGGATCAAATTTCACCTTCTAGCCATTCATTACAGCAAGAGCACAGCAAATGATAGGCAAATCAGCATCTAGGCGGTTCAGAAACCAAGTCACAGTGCACATGATATATATATCTATATCAGCAACGGGTGTGGCTGAAATGGCCAAATCCACTAATGTGAAGAGGTTAGAGGTGTCTACACATACACAGGGCCTTCATGAAGAGCTCAGTGACTTTCAACGTGGCACCGTCATAGGATGCCACCTTTTCAAAAAAATATCTGCCTTGCTAGAGCTGTTATTGGGAAGTGGAAACGTCTAGGAGCAACAACGACTCAGCCGCGAAGTGGTAGGCCACACAAGCTCACAGAACGGGACCGCCGAGTGCTGAAAGCGCATAAAAATTGACTGGTACTGTTTATATACAGACTACCGGTCAAAGGTTTTAGAATGTTTATATACACAGACTACCGGTCAAAGGTTTTAGAATGTTTATATACACAGACTACCGGTCAAAGGTTTTAGAATGTTTATATACACAGACTACCGGTCAAAGGTTTTAGAATGTTTATATACACAGACTACCGGTCAAAGGTTTTAGAATGTTTATATACACAGACTACCGGTCAAAGGTTTTAGAATGTTTATATACACAGACTACCGGTCAAAGGTTTTAGAATGTTTATATACACAGACTACCGGTCAAAGGTTTTAGAATGTTTATATAGAACACCTACTCACAAGATTTCTTTATTTTTACTATTTTCATCATTGTAGAATAATAGCAAAGACATCAAAACTATGAAATAACACATATGGAACCATGTAGTGACCAAAGAAAGTGTTAAACAAATCAAAAATCTTATATACGTTTGAGATTCTTCAAATAGCCACCCTTTGCCTTGATGACAGCTTTGCACACTCTTGGCATTCTCTCAACCAGCTTCACCTGGAATGCTTTTCCAACAGTCTTGAAGGAGTTCCCACATATGCTGAGCACTTGGCTGCTTTTCTTCACTCATCCTAAACCATCTCAATTTAGTTGAGGTCGAGGGATTGTGGAGGCCAGGTCATCTGATGCTGCACTCCATCACTCTCCTTTGTAAAATAGCCCTTACACCGCCTGGAGGTGTGTTGGGTCATTGTCCTGTTGAAAAACAAATGATAGTGGGACTAAGTGCAAACCAGATGGGATGGCGTATCGCTGCAGAATGCTGTGGTAGCCATGCTGGTTAAGTGTGCCTCGAATTCGAAATAAACCACCAACAGTTTCACCAGTAAAGCACCGCCACACCATCACATGCAGAGATCATCCATTCACCCACACCACATCTCACAAAGACACAGCGTTTGGAACCAGAAATCTTCCATTTGGACTCCAGACCAAAAGATACATTTCCACCGGTCTAATGTCCATTGCTCCTGTTTCTTGGCCCAAGCAAGTCTCTTCTTCTTAAATGGTGTCCTTTAGTAGTGATTTCTTTGCAGCAATTAGACAATGAAGGCAGTTTGCGCTGTTCTGTGAAGGGAGTAGTACACAGCGTTGTAAGAGATTCAGTTTCTTAGCAATTTCTCACATGGAATAGCCTTCATTTCTCAGAACAAGAATAGACTGATGAGTTTCAGAAGAAAGGTCTTTGTTTCTGGCCATTTTGAGCCTGTAATTGAACCCACAAATGCTGATGCTCCAGATACTCAACTGGTCTAAAGGCCAGTTTAATTGCTTCTTTAAAACAGAACAACAGTTTTCAGCTGTGCTAACATAATTGCAAAATGGTTTTCTAATGCTCAATTTGCCTTCTTAAAAATGATTAAAAAAAATTGGATTATTTAACACAATGTGCCATTGGAACACACGAACGATGGTTGATGATAATGGGCCTCTTCTGCTGAGTTTGCATAGGCGCACAAAAGAAACTTCCCCTTTTCAGGACCCTGTCTTTCAAAGATAATTCGTAAAAATCCAAATAACGTCACATATCTTCATTGTAAAGGGTTTAAACACTACTTCCCATGCTTGTTCAATGAGCCGCCATACTGCTCAGGAAGGAGACGCGTTGTGTCTCCTAGAGATGAACGTACTTCTGCGAAAAATGCAAAACAATCCCAGAACAAAAGCAAAAGGACCTTGTGAAGATGCTGGAGGAACCAGGTACAAAAGTATCTATATCCACAGTAAAACGAGTCCTATATCAACATAACCTGAAAGGCTGCTCAGCAAGGAAGAAGCCAAAACCCCCATAAAAAAGCCAGACTACAGTTTGCAACTGCACATGGAGACAAAGATCGTACTTTTTGGAGAAATGTCCTCTAATCTGATGAAACAAAGATAGAACTGTTTGGCCATAATGACCACCGTTATGTTTGGAAGAAAAAGGGGTAAAAAGACTGAACAAGCCCCACTCTTTCCATCCTGTGATCCCAAACAAGTTGAGACAGACAGCACTAGTATAACACTATAGTTTGGCGACTCTTACCAGGAAAACGTAGGCCGATATCTAGCCTATCTATACTTGTCGCCAGTTGTAAGCATGATAATATGAAATGTGTACCTTCAGCTGAATAGGAATGTCTGACTAGTCTGCTACCCAGGCTGTTTGTGTGTGTGCGTCAGAGGCCAGAACTACTCCTGGGCTGGTTAAGGGCTTTATAATCACACAGCTCCAGCTAAGAGCCTGCAGATTACTCTCTGTATGAAGTACATCCCTGGGCCACCACCCCACCGATAAAAATATTGGATGGCGTAACAGGGACAGTGAGCGTCAGTCCATCTTTGTGACTAAAACAGGCACTTCCTGAAGCAGTGAGAGAGAGGCAGTGAGTGACAGCCAGTGGATGATTGAATGGCTCTAGTCAGATTCCCTCCATTGACCAGTATCTATTATTCAGAGCCAGCCAGCCAACAGTACTTCAGAAGATGGAAAGATGGAAGAGGGCGGGGGGGTCCACTACCAGTCATCCAGAGGCTGGAGTCAGTAGCTTTAATCCATGCTGTAGTCTTCATTGTCAATTAATAGGCTATTTGACGGTTTACCCTGTATTTTAATTAGGAAATAAGGTGGCCGATGACCAGGTGATAGTAAAATGCTACGATGGAAATAGATGGCATGAAGTATGCAGTACTAATGACTGGCCTAGTAGCCTATAGGCTAGCTATTTTACACTTGTCTCCATACCAGGTGTTAAACAAAGCTGAACTCTGCAAGGAGACCCATCATATACAAGATGTTTAAAGACATCTATACTGGCTTAATATCAGGTAATGAATAGCCTGAATTTATGAGAAAGTCCACATAAAATATGAGGACATGAGACGAGAAGTCCCGTCATTGTATTCGAATGATATCCACGGGCCAAAACATGGCCCAGATGTTGCCGACAACCTGTATCCATGAAGAATTCATTCCGACAGATGATAAAACCTCTGCAATGATTATGCCGTTTTCGTTTCTCATTTTAAACAATTCCTGCAAATTAAGGCTGGTTTTAATCTTTTTGCATAATCCACCAAATCCTGTCCATGCCCAGCAGCAGTACAGAAATCGCTGAGTGCCGCGCAGAGGCTCGTCTCTCACTGGCTCCCCAAGTTGTCCGACCTCTGAACTACACACACCAATGTAGGAGGATTCATTCCTCCATCATGACCTCGCTCAAACAATCCAGAGGCTTTCTGTTGGAGGATATTCAGCAGGCTCAACATCATAACACAATGCTCCAGATTAACCAGGGAATGTATAGAAACAAAACAGTTGTCAATTGGCCACATGACAGCCACAGAATAAAATGTCAATTCTAAAACTTGAGTTTCTATCTGGAGCATTCGAAAACATTGTGCCCACTAAAATGCCACTGTTAGAATAGTCTCAGGCATTGAAGGAATGTTCAGCACTACACCATTCCTATTACAGAGAAAATGTCATATTGAAAAGACAATTTAGGCACAGTAAACAGGGAAGGACCTTTCAAACAAAAAAAAAACACATTTTTCTTCTTCCAATTCCAGGCTGTCCTCAGATAATTCAGACAGGCCCCTCATTCACCTCTAGCACTATACTCCCTCTCAGAGGCTTTGGGAATGGTGGACAATGCAGGGAGGTGATAAATGGTGCTCGCCTTGGCTGCGCCTGCAGGGACAATACAGCAGTAGCCCGGGCAGCAGGTGAGGCTGATGATGCTCGTCTACAAGAACAATGGACTCCACCCATCCCCGATAAAATGAACCCAGAGTGCCTTCGTCAAGAGAAGGTCAGGCAGACAAGTTGGCTATAGAAGTGTTTGGTCTGCCAGCTGTGCTTCTCTGGTAGTGAACAGAACTGCAATGGATACCGATGCACTCCTTTTAAACTATAGCTCATCTGTTTTTTCTTTCCACCATTTGGCTTCAACCAAAAGAGTTCATCATCCACCCCCTTACTCAAATAGTGTTGGTTGTAAGGGCCAGGACAGTGGTTGCCAAAATGGTGAATTGTTGTTTATCTGTAAACATTGGAATACAAACCCTGTCAGTACAAAACTGATACACAGGCTATTCTGAGAGGATTTTAGGCTGAACCAAGCAGGATCATCAATGGATGTTCCCTGGAACTTAACTATTGAATATTTTTGGCGTCTTCATGCCAAAGGCTTTCCATTTCAATACTTCTGATTCTAAAGTACCAAAATAAAGATGTATAGGCCTAGTTCTCAGTTGAATAACAGATACCAGCTCACCAACAACAAAGGTGCTCATTTTGTAGTTTGATTACTTATTTTGTCTTTGAGAAAAGATTAACGCCCACAGATTATTCATTTTTGGTCCGGTCCAGACCGACCTTTTTTTTATAGCACAAATAGACATCCATGATTGGTTCAGATTTGGTCCAGACTATGTTTCACAAGTTTTTCAGTCAGAGCACAACACAAAAAGTTCAGTACAGTATACTTCAGTACAGCAGAGTAGAATAGAGTTCAGTTCAGTACACAGTAAAGCACACTAGAGTACACTAATGTACTGTGCTGAACTACTAAAATATTTAAGTGCCTTTGAAAGGGCTATGGAAGTAGGTGCCAGGCGCACAGATGTGTCAAGAACTGCAACGCTGCTGGGTTTTTCAAACTCAACAGTTCCCTGCGTGCATTGAAAATGGTCCACCACTCAAAGAACATCCAGCCAACTGTGGGAAACATTGCCCAGCATCCATGTGGAACACTTGACACCTTGTAGAGTCCATGCCCTGACGAATTGAGGCTGTTCTGAGGGCAAATGTGGAAACAGACATCAGTGACTGGTTCAGATTTGGCCCAGTCCAACCAAATTTGGTTTCATTAAAATAGCCAGTGTGTAGAATAATACCCAAATATGCATATTTCTACATTTGTGTGCCTATTTAGGATACAACACCTTAATATCCATAAAGATGCATGTATTTATGTGTAGGACAGATCAGGGACCTATGATGAAATTCTGTTAACGCAATTCTAAATCAACTTCACATACTGTAGTTTAATAACCAAAATATATTTTTCAATAACCAAAATATATCAAGGTGTCATAGCTGACACCTCATTGTTTCTGCAGACATTGTTGAATCTTAATTCAGAGTAGATATTTAACAGTATTTGGAAAACGGTCACCTAGCCAATGCTAAATCAAGAAGCTGAAAAAAACTAAATAGACAGAGAAACCTTACTGCACTGAGGAAGTACAGGTGACATAGACTCTAGCTATAAACAAAGCGCCTTCAGAAGTGAAAGGCACATTTCCATTAGGTTGTAACTTACAGGTGGTCAGGATGGGTAACCATGATTAGCCAAGGACTAATTATTGGCATGCTCATTGGTGTTCATTCAGTTGTCTAACGCTGATCAAATGGTCAGCTGAAATGTGCAAAAATGTCATAATTTTACAAGAATAGAACGAAACAGAAATCCAGCCTGTGTGGTTGAACTATTCTTACAACTACAGTAACGTTAACTAAGTTCACCCCCGGGGTCCATATTAATAAACCAAGTTGGTTAACTAGCTAACTAATGTGTGCTTACGTTAGGTTAGTTATCTGATAATCACTTATGCTAACTAGCAACTATATGATGTGCAGGCCAAAGAGGTAACGTTAAACACTCATGTTAGCTAGGTAACGTTAGCTAACCAACTTAATTTCTTAGCTGCTAGTTTAGCTTAACGTTAAAAGGTTAACGTTGGCTGGCTATCTAACTAGGCTAAGTTAGCTAGTGCGTTATAACCCAAAAGACCAACAACAATCTCGTTGTTACATTGATGTTACAAACACTCGCCAAGGCGCGGCTAACTGATAGGCACCAACAGATCGTCTTTTGACGAAAATAAAACGAGTTAGTCAACTGCATTAAGGGATGTAACGTTGTGTGCTGACTAGCCAAACAACATTGCAATGGAACCCATATTGTGTGTTGCTGGCTAACGACGTTGACTAGCTTTGACCCGAATTTAAATACAGCTAAGCTTCGCTAAAGTGAAGTAATTCATGTTTCAGTCTTCTTACCTGTAGATCCGCAAGCACTTGACCTGCAACAGTGCTGATGACAGTAACGTTACTAACAAGCCCCCCCCCGACGGTCGTAGGCCTGTTTTCCTCTCAACAACCGACCGATGAATCAGATTGAGCAAGAATAGGGGTGCAGGTGACTCGGGTTATCTTTTACTTGTCCACGTAAATTAGCTAGCTATCTGGCTGCAGAGTACTTTCCAATATCAACCTAATGTTAATATCGAAGCCTACTGTCCGTTTTTCAATTGTACACAACCTATCTATACTGATCCTGTTTCACACTCTTCCTCGTTCATCTGGCTACCTTTTCAGAGCTGACACAGGCTGACCTTTACGGTATGTTCTCTGAACAACCAAAATAATCGGAGTCGGAACATCGGTGGAGAGGAAGGCCATCTTGTTGACAGGCAGCTGCACAAGGCCCACAGCCAATAGCAAGGCAGAGTCGATGGTGTGCCCATATATGGCATATATGGCCCCACTCACCCCCCTTCTTAGGTCTCACTCCTCCGCATCTCTCTCAATTCAGTTCAATTCAATGGGCTTTATTGGGCATGGGAAACATATTGTAATGAAACAGGCAGGGAGCAGGCCTCGAACCCTCGACCTTCTAGCCCGACGTCCAGCGTGCTATCGACTGTGCCCCAAAAGCATGCTCACGCGGCAGAATCGATATCTGCACTTATATACCAAGGGTCATTACAATATGTTAACATTGCCAAAGCAAGTGAAGTACATAATATACAAAAGTGAAATAAACAATCAAATGAACAGTAAACATTACACTCACAGAAGTTCAAAAAGACAATAAAAACATTACAAATGTAATATTATGTACAGTGTTGCAACGATGTACAAATGATTAAAGTACAAAAGGGAAAATAAACAAGCATAAATATGGGTTGTATTTACAATGGTGTTTGTTCTTCACTTGTTGGTCGTTTCTTGTGGCAACAGGTCACAAATCTTGCTGCTGTGATGGCACACTGTGGTATTTCACCCCGGTAGATATGAGAGTTTATCAAAATCAGATGTGTTTTCAAATTCTTTGTGGATCTGTGTAATCTGAGGGAAATATGTGTCTCTAATATGGTCATACATTGGGCAGGAGGTTAGGAAGTGCAGCTCAGTTTCCACCTCATTTTGTGGGCAGTGTGCACACAGCCTGTCTTCTCTTGAGAGCCAGGTCTACCTACGGCGGCCTTCTGAATAGCAGGGCTATGCTCACTGAGTCTGTACATAGACAAAGCTTTCCTTAAGTTTGGGTCAGTCACAGTGGTCAGGTATTCTGCCACTGTGTACTCTCCGTTTAGGGCCAAATAGCATTCTAGTTTGCTCTGTTTTTTTGTTAATTCTTTCCAATGTGTCAAGTAATTATCTTTTTGTTTTTTCATGATTTGGTTGGGTCTAGTTGTGTTGCTATCCTGGGGCTCTGTGGGGTCTGTTTGTGTTTGTGAACAGAGCCCCAGGACCAGCTTGCTTAGGGGACTCTTCTCCAGGTTCATCTCTCTGTAGGTGATGGCTTTGTTATGGAAGGTTTGGGAATTACTTCATTTTAGGGGGGCGGCAGGGTAGCCTAGTGGTTAGAGCGTTGGACTAGTAACCGGAAGGTTGTAAGCTCAAACCCCCGAGCTGAAAATGTACATTATTTGGTGTTCTACATTGTACACGGAGGATGTTTTTGCAGAGTCTCAATTTGGTGATTGTCCCATTTTGTGAATTATTGGTTGGTGACCAGACCCCAGACCTCACAACCATAAAGGGCAATGGATTCTATAACTGATTCAAGTATTTTTATCCAGATCCTAATTGGTATGTCGAATTTTATGTTCCTTTTGATGACATAGAATGCCCTTCTTGCCTTGTCTCTCAGATCGTTCACAGCTTTGTGGAAGTTACAGTGGGGCAAAAAAGTATTTAGTCAGCCACCAATTGTGCAAGTTCTCCCACTTAAAAAGATGCCAATAAAACCAGAGAGAGAGAGAGAGATGATGCGACACAACCAATATAAGCCAGTTCAGAGAGCAAACAGGTTGTTGAAGGTGGGAAGGAGAAAGTCTGAGAATGGATACTGTAGTACAGTGCATTGTAGACTGTATACTGTACAATGGACAAATTGTATGGCCCTGAACATTGTGCTTTCCATTTATTACGGTTTCTCTCAGTCGCTTTGGTGCATTTTTCACATCATCCCTAACATGTGCAAAATAATAAGTGCATTTCTCAGAACAATTTGTACAAACTGCAATATACAATAGATATGTTTCTAAAGCTAGTCAGTCACTAAAAATCCTTAGTACATCTCTCAAAAGTAAATATTCATGCCAATGATCATGTCAGTGTCATCAGAATGATAAGTCATTGAGTCATTGTTCACGAACAAGGTCGTCAAAATGTTTAGGCATGTTGTCAATGTAACTGTGTACTTTGACAGTATTACCTAAATGTAAACTTAGGCTACAGTTTGGATGACAGTTACTGTAAATGCACAAGACTGTACATCTATGGCATATATCAATTTCAACAGTACTATTTACACATTACTGTATGTGGGTTATTGATTGAAAGAGGCTGGACAACCCAAGGGGCACAAAGGAAAAAACAACTAAATTAGAAAGAAACACAGGAAACCACCCCTAAGGCACAACTTTGCCCGCAGCACTGTTGTGCTGTCTCTCCAGACGTTCCTGTCTGTCGGCCCACATATTCTCATCCACATCACACCGGATATTTTCCCTTCCAATGCAACGTGGAAAGAATCTTTTGGAATGCCTTATCCATCCTCTGCAGGCGTCTACTGTGATGTCCTCACATGCTGCATCCATTGCAGCCAGCAGGGTCATCTGTGTGTGTGGCTGACGATAGTACACCTTCCACCTCCATGCTCCTCAATTAGGTTAAGGAATAGTGAATAAGGTGGGAGGAATTCTATGAGAATCCTCGGGTGGGTCACAAACCATTGCCTTATGATGTTTGATCGATGGAAACTCACATTATCACAAATGACCACATACTTTGGCAAATCCTCTCAAAACAGACCCCTCTCATCATTAGGGATGAGAGCCCTGTAGAGGGTCTCTAAAATGTTGAGTAGATGCTGGGTGTTGTATGGCCCTATAAGGGGGATATGGGTTACGACACCATGTTCTGGAATAGCAGCACACATGGATGGATATTTCCTCCCCGTTGGCCTTGCAAATCCACAGTAGCTCTGTGACCGATGATATTCCGACCCCGCCTTCTGCATCTGGTCAGGTTGAAGCCAGCCTCATCCACGTATACAAAGTTGTGAGATGGTTAACTTGATTCCAACTCCATTATACACTATATCCCAGAACACACAGTTGAATTTGTTTTGGTAAGGAAGAGTGACATAAAATGTACATATATTGCATGTTCCTTCCACAGCAATGGAAATGTGTGCAGTTTATGCTTACTGTACTATGTATCACTAACAATTTTTGCTGTAAAGTAGTTACATAGATATATGTTTTACCTGTACATACTGGTACCATAGCTCCTTAACTCTGTCCTCATTCCTTTGGAATGGTACAGCTGTTTCATACTCATCTAGTTTCTATGCAGCACCCTGTCGATGGTTGAGATGCTAACCGTATGGATGTTTTCAAAGACATCGCTGTCCGGTGAACAGGTCAGGGTTCCATAGCCGCAGGCAGAACAGTTGAAACTGGAGCAGCAGCACGGCCAGGTGGACTGGGGACAGCAAGGAGTCATCATGTCAGGTAGTCCTGAGGCATGGTCCTAGGGCTCAGGTCCTCCGAGAGAGAGAGAGAAAGAGAGAATTAAATTCACACAGGACACCGGAAAAGACAGGAGAAGTACTCCAGATATAACAGACTGACCCTAGCCCCCCGACACATAAACTACTGCAGCATAAATACTGGAGGCTGAGAAAGGAGACGTCAGGAGACACTGTGGCCCCATCCGATGATACCCCCGGACAGGGCCAAACAGGCAGGATATAACCCCAACCACTTTGCCAAAGCGCAGCCCCCACACCACTAGAGGGACATCTTCAACCACCAACTTACCATCCTGAGACAAGGCCGAGTATAGCCGTATGTCACCCAATAGATATGGGAGTTTATCAAATTGGATTTGTTTTGGAATTCTTTGTGGGTCTGTGTAATCTGAGGGAAATGTGTCTCTAATATGGTCATACATTGGGCAGGAGGTTAGGAAGTGCAGTTCACTTTCCACCTCATTTTGTGGCCAGTGTGCACATAGCCTGTTTTCCTCTCTCAAATTCAAATTCAAGCTGCTTTATTGGCATGAAAAACATTGCGTCAATATTGCCAAAGCAACAATGTATACAATATACATTGTAATAAAATAATAATGAATAACAAATAATAATATAAAATGTGTCACACCCTGACCTTAGTTATCTTTGTTTTCTTTATTATTTTGGTTAAGTCAGGGTGTGATGAGGGTGGTTTGTTTAGTTTTCCATTGTCTAGGGGTTTTTGTATGTCATGGGGACTTTGTAAGTCTAGGTGTTTATATGTTTGTGGTTACCTAGATTGGTTCTCGATCAGAGGCAGCTGTTTATTGTTGTCTCTGATTGGGGACCTGTCACGAATCCCGCCGAAGATGGTGCCTCTTCCTGTTCGGGCGGCGCTCGGCGGTCGTCGTCGCCGCCATCGATTCCCTTTCCTTTTGTTTCTGTTTATTGGGTTTAATTGGGTACACCTGTTTTGAGTTAGTGTTGTTTGTAGACTATTTAAGGGCACTAGGCCCGCTGGGTATTGTGCGGGCTTGTTCTCTGTTATTTTGGTGTTGGTGTATTTGTGTTATCTCATTATTTTCCGGACAGTTTTAGTCCTGTGTATTTTGGACGGGTTGTTTCATGCGCCCTAGTGTTGGCATGTCCATGTCTCCGCTGTCGTTGGAATAAATAGATTAACTTACGACATTACCTGCTCTCTGCGTTTGACTCCTCCACCGCACCATTTATAGAAGTCGTAACAGGACCATATTTAGGTAGCCATATTCCTTGGGTAGGTTGTGGGTTCATAGTCTGTTTAGTTTCCTGTCTGCACTAGCCATATTAGCTTCACAGTTCGTTTTGTTCAGTGTTTAATTAAAGAAGTATGTACGCTTACCATGCTGCGCCTTGGTCTCCTCCATACGACGATCGTGACAAAATGGTAGTTAATAACAACAATAAAGTGGTAACAGTCAATAGTAGAAATATATAAATGACTAAACATGGAAAATGAAACTATGCCTAACTTGTTACTAACTGTCATCCTCACCGTTACATCAGTACTACTACTACTACCGTCACTAAACTGCTATCACTACCATCACCCCTACTACCCATACCACTACTATTTGGGAATAATAGTAATACCAATACTTAAGTTATTGTTTACTATGTAGGTGTTATTCTATTTTAGTTTTTTTTCTCTGGAGTTAGTAAGTTAAAATTTGGAATACATTTAGTAATTTCTGTAAATAGTGAAACTCTTGGTGAGGAATATTTATCACAGTAAAGGAGAAAGTACATCTTTGTTTCTACCTCCCCTGGTGTGCAGTGACTACATACACACTCCTCTTTGGGTAGCCATGTCTTTTTATGTCTGCCGGTTTCTATTGCCAATTGGTGGTCACTCAGCCTGTACTTGGTAAGGATCTGTCTCTGCTTCGTATTTCTGACAGAGTAGAGATAATCAGACAATTCATATTCTCTGTTTAGGGCCAAATAGCAATTTATACGGCTTTGGGATTTTGTATTGTTTTCCAATGTTGTAAAGTGAGTCCTTGATTGGTTCATGATTTAGTTTATTGGAATTCTTTCTTTTGGAGCACTACTGGTGTCAGCTTGGTTGGTGAGGTCCAACACCAGCTGACAAAGGGCTCGTTTCTGGGCTCAGCTCTTGGGTTTGAAGTGCTTTAAATTGGAGACTTGAATTTGGACTTGAAATTAGATGTAGCCAAAAGATTTATGATATTTTGTGTATTTTCATTACCACTGGAAAAGCGGCCAAATTTGCCCTACTGTAAGGTTCTGTATTTTCTTAGTCAACCTTGTGTTCTGTTTCGTTGTGTTCTTGAACGTAGCCCTGTCTTTCATCTTTGTTCATTGATTTCACCTGTTAGTTACTCACCTGGTCTCATCAGCTCCTTATTTAGTTCAGTTCATTCTGTTTGTACCTTTGTGAGGTATTGTTTGTTTTGACTCTACTAAGCCTTGTCCTAGATTGTTTGTGAGATCCAGTTATAGCCTTCAGTCCTAGTTTAGATACCCCTGCCTGTTTGCCTACATGTGTATGACCACTGCATGTGACCATGATTCCTGCAAAGACTAAATAATCACCTGCCATGTGTGAATCTACACATTTTCCTCCCTGAGTTTTCATGACTCCTACATGCATTGGTTGGTATTTCTTTGGAATTGTAGCATTTTTCTGACATAATTCTGCATGTAGGATGTTTGTCCCACATTTTAAAGTCCAGTTTTTTGAGTGGTCCCAACCTTGCTTCCACAAAGAGCCTATTGGTAAGATTACGCTGTCAAATATTTTGGTCCAAATTCTAATTGGGATGTTGATTTAGAATAATTTCACTTTTATTGCATACCATGGTCTGCAGTCTTTTTCTTTGAGTGCATTCACTGCCATATTAAAGTTTCCTGATGCAGATATGGTCAGAACAAGGTGTGAGTATTTTTTTGTGTGTGCGTTCAATCATGGTGGTGTTCAGGGTGAATTTATATTTGTGTCTGACATTTTTCTTTCTGGAAAATCATTTTAGTTTTTTACATTTTATTTACTATGAGGGCCAATTATGGCAATATTGCTCTAGAATGTTAAGGTTCTGTTGAAGACCTTTGGTTGGTGATAGAAGAACAAAATCCTTAGCACATAGCAGGTATTTTACCTCTGTCAGATAGTATAGTGCGTCCTGGGGCTGGAGAATGGTCTAATTCACTTATATAAATGTTAAAAAGGTTTGGACTCAAACTGCAGCCTTGTCTCACACCTCTGGGTTATGAAAATATTTATTATTTTTATTGAACACTTCTGTGTACATACATTTCATTAAGTCATACACCTTTTTTTCTGGGGGGGGGGGGGCTGGATTAGTGTTTGGTCAGTAGTGTGATGGTTGGGGAGAAAGCCAATTTGACATTTACAATTATATTTTGTTTCTGGGAAGAAATTCTTGAATTCAAAATGCTGCAGAACCTTTCCCGAGTTGCTGTACACAAATTCCCCTGTACTTATTGGGGTCTGAGTTGTCTCCACTTTTGTGAATAGGGGAGATGAGCCCCTGGCTCCAGACATCAGGAAAGCAGACATAAGTTTGTACTATGTTGAACAATTTAAGCTTTGTTGTGCTTAAATTGTTCTAAATGTCCCAGAACTGATTTTGGTCAATTGTGTTTTAAATTTCATCGTGTCTTATTGGTATAATTCTTGCGTTTCAGTGTTTTTATTCGGTTTTCAGAATTTCAGAAGTAATTCATGGCATAGCTCTGGATTGTTTTGATACTTATTTTTCATTTGACACTTGTGTTAGGTGTTTTCTAATTGTTTTTCATTTGTTATCAAACCATTTTTCAGAAACCTTTTGTTTTCTGATGTTGCATTTCTTTGGTTTTCTCATTTGCTTTTGATGCTGGATTTTGGAATATGCAATTGATGTATTGAGTAGCTGAATTGACACCTCTATTGTTTTGATATCGTGAGTTATTGAAGAGCTTGTATAGAGTTAATTTAATTTGAGTTCAACGTTTCAATGAATCTCTCTGCACTGTTTGGAGCCCAGCTGTACGATTGGTTCATGTTGTAGAGGTTTTTTGTTGTTGTCTGTTTTAAAAAACAAACACATTTATGAGTATTGCTGGTTAATTTCTTTAGAAACACGTTGATCTGGCAATGGTGTCTGTGGTCTGACAGTGAATGCACTAATGGAGGGGTCGATGTCAGTGATGGCATAATCGACTACACTTGTCCCAAGACAAGTGGGACAGTAAGTAAACTGACCTAAAGAGTCCCCTCTGATTCTACCATTAAGCATGTACAGGCCTAAGGCCTGACAGAGATTTCTGTTCAGTATTTGGTCAGGACTGTTTCTATTATTTATAATAAGGCAACTCTACAAGGAGAGGGATCCAAATATGCGGTGGTTACCTCCCGCATCAGTATAGTCAGGCTCAGAATAGTGTCTCGCTCACAGTATTATTACTACATATACAAATGAAGTAAAAAGAAAGGAACCCTCAATGTGTCCAATGTATATCGGTAGCCCAACATTTTCTGCATCTCTGAGCTTCTTAGAAAGCCCATTGAACTCCAAACAGTCCTTAAAGTGCAGGTCTCGCTTTACATCGTATATGATTTAGGACTGGTAAAAAACTTTCCTATTCAACTTTGTTTTCCACAGATCTAAACAATGTGTGAACATTCTCTCAACAAAACTGAATGCATTGACGGATGACATTTGTATTTTGCAATAAAGTGGTCGAGTTGACGTACTGTCAGTGTACAAAGAGTAGACGATTGTTATAAGTCCTGTAAATGTATTTGGGGATTTAATCATTGCTTGAGATTTGACAAAATACTAATGCTTTTAAGTGATTTATAATAAAAACTGTAAGAAACTTGTGTGCCAAGATTTTATACTGCCTCTTCAAATGCATGATGGCCATGCATGCAAATGGTAGCACATGTTTGTGTGTATAAGGAGCTTAGAGCAGCTGATACAGTCCAGCAGATGACCAGATGGAACTGCTGAGTGTTTGGCCCCATGCATGAGCACACAATCTCATTCACACACACACACACACACTTGGGAATCATGCACGTAAACACCCATTAACTGAACTTTAAACCATTTATTTATCTTATTTGTAGTAAATGTATTCTTATGGCTAGCTATTATTGTGTAATTACCATCTTACCGTGTCATGTGTACATTAAAAATACAAGCTACAAGACCTTCCACATTTAGTTACAGTTGCAGACAGTACTGTCAAAATAAATTATTCTCATTAAAGCTGCAATATGTAACTTTTTGGGGTGACCTGACCAAAATCTCAGAAATGTGTGTTATAGATCTGTCACTCATTGAAAGCAAGTCTAAGAAGAGGTAGATCTGTTCTATGTGCGCTAATGCTTCTCGTTATTTTGTTTTTGCTTATTTTACTTTTGGTTTTGTACACTAGTTCAAACAACCGAAAGTACGATATTTTGGGTTATAAATATATTTCACAGCAGTTTAGATGGTACAATGATTCTCTACACTTGCTTGTTTTGTCACAAATGGAAATTAAGCAAACTATTAGAATTTTAGTAACCAGGAAATGGTGGAGTGATTTCTGCATAGTGCATCTTTAATACTTTTCAGTTTTCAAATGGCTTTATGGTCACCACACCACCGTGTACAGAGTTTGCATACATATTCTAAACAAAAGTATCGGTGGTTTTGTGTTTTCATTGTACAAACATGGCCCAATGTAAGCATCAAAGGAGCATAGCGGGTGGGGCATGTCAGGCTTGTAGCAGGCAGTCAAAGCTATCTAATCATGGCATGGGTTTGTTCAATGACAGGCATGCATTTGTCACTTGATGTTTTCATTCCAGAGAGACAAATAATCATGTTTTTTTTGTTGCAACATACTAAATATCTGCATCATTCTCAGAGAAGTAGTACTGCTAGATTTGGGGTTTTACACAGTCAAATGTAACATAACTACATTTTTAATAAAGAACTGTACAAATGATACATTTGTGACAATATTAAAAATATATATAATTAAATACAGTAATATGAGATATGTATGTAAAACATACATATCATTTAGAACATTCCATTCCAGCTAAACATACCATTCCAGTATGTACATCAAATACAGGTATAAAGAGGTATTTTCTCATTTCGACACAAAATACATTTGCAACTACAGTGGGGCAAAAAAGTTTTTAGTCAGTCACCAATTGTGCAATTTCTCCCACTTAAAAGATGGGAGAGGCCTGTAATTTCCATCATAGGTACACTTCAACTATGACAGACAAAATTAGAAAAAAAATCCAGAAAATCACATTGTAGGATTTTTAATGAATTTATTTGCAAATTATGGTGAAAAATACGTATTTGGTCACCTACAAACAAGCAAGATTTCTGGCTCTCACAGACCTGTAACTTCTTCTTTAAGAGGCTCCTCTGTCCTCCACTCGTTACCTGTATTAATGGCACCTGCTTGAACTTGTTATCAGTATAAAAGACACCTGTCCGCAACCTCAAACAGTCACACTCCAAACTCCACTATGGCCAAGACCAAAGAGCTGTCAAAGGACACCAAAAACAAAATTGTAGACCTGCACCAGGCTGGGAAGACTGAATCTGCAATAGGTAAGCAGCTTGGTTTGAAGAAATCAACTGTGGGAGCAATTATTAGGAAATGGAAGACATACAAGACCACTGATAATCTCCCTCGATCTGGGGCTCCACGCAAGATCTCACCCCGTGGGGTCAAAATGATCACAAGAATGGTGAGCAAAAATCCCAGAACCACACGGGGGGACCTAGTGAATGACCTGCAGAGAGCTGGGACCAAAGTAACAAAACCTACCATCAGTAACACACTACGCCGCCAGGGACTCAAATCCTGCAGTGCCAGACATGTCCCCCTGCTTAAGCCAGGACATGTCCAGGCCCGTCTGAAGTTTGCTAGAGAGCATTTGGATGATCCAGAAGAAGATTGGGAGAATGTCATGTGGTCAGATGAAATCAAAATATAACTTTTTGGTAAAAACTCAACTCGTCGTGTTTGGAGGACAAAGAATGCTGAGTTGCATCCAAAGAACACCATACCTACTGTGAAGCATGGGGGTGGAAACATCATGCTTTGGGGCTGTTTTTCTGCAAAGGGACCAGGACGACTGATCCGTGTAAAGGAAAGAATGAATGGGGCCATGTATCGTGAGATTTTGAGTGAAAACCTTCCATCAGCAAGGGCATTGAAGAGGAAACGTGGCTGCGTCTTTCAGCATGACAATGATCCCAAACACACCACCCGGGCAACGAAGGAGTGGCTTCGTAAGAAGCATTTCAAGGTCCTGGAGTGGCCTAGCCAGTCTCCAGATCTCAACCCCATAGAAAATCTTTGGAGGGAGTTGAAAGTCTGTGTTGCCCAGCAACAGCCCCAAAACAACACTGCTCTAGAGGAGATCTGCACGGAGGAATGGGCCAAAATACCAGCAACAGTATGTGAAAACCGTGTGAAGACTTACATAAAACATTTGACCTCTGTCATTGCCAACAAAGGGTATATAACAATGTATTGAGATAAACTTTTGTTATTGACCAAATACTTATTTTCCAACATCATTTGCAAATAAATTCATTAAAAATCCTACAATGTGATTTTCTGGATTTTTTTTCTCATTTTCTCTGTCATAGTTGAAGTGTACCTATGATGAAAATTACAGGCCTCTCTCATCTTTTTAAGTGGGAGAACTTGCACAATTGGTGGCTGACTAAATACTTTTTTGCCCCACTGTACATGCCTTCACTATAACAACATTCTAAGTAACAGTAACAACAATCGTTTTACTTGCTATGACTGTGATATGTAGTTGTTTCTCTACCTTAGTTAAATGCTGCATAACATTTTGCCCCACTGTAGTATCATTCCGCAAAATAGTAAGCAGCATCATCTGGATATGTGTCCAAACAAAAGTTCAGCATTTGCCTTCTGCTACCATTTCTGCCAAGCCGTCTACCAGACAGTTTGACGCTTACGTTCGATAAATACAATGTATGCACCACACAAAACGCACTGCAACTGCCTCTGCAACGCTGCAAGGCAAACGCAGTGTTTCATTGGAAATTAATATAATCCTGGTGTACTGTACTAAAACGCAATCCCTCTGTCGGTGTGATCGAAGGGTACTCTTTTTGAGCAGACGCTGGCTGGCTGCTGCAACATAGCATCCGATAGATGGGCTACACATACAGAGACAGAGGGGCGCTGTATCGCTCGCTCGTATGCTTTTTCTGATGAGATACATTCAGCCTCTTGTGAATTGAATGTCTTATGAAAGACAGCGAGACGAAAGATACATTATTTTATATTTCTTGGTCAAATTTTCAAACACAAATACACGCTACTAAGCATCAGCACCATCCTCATGATTTTGTAACTACATTCCAAACACTTGCATTTTGGTCCTGCTCCAACATGATACGCCCTTTAAAAGTTATTGGCCATCGGGTTACCGTAGCTTCTCCTGTCACTTATCTGATTTGTTCAGTGGACATACTTTCATCCGTTAATCATACGTTAAATAATTTAAACGTGCCGTATGATTGGTCTAATTATATTATGCCCGCCTTCTCATATTTCGCGGGGCGCAGTTGGACCACAGGCACGTCTGTCAATTTAGTCAAAGCTCTATTTCCGGGTTTGAAAGTTGTTGCAAAACAGCGTCTATCTACTTCACGGGCAAGAGGACAGCCGTCTGTTACTCCACGGTTTATAGGAAGCATCCCTTCTTCTATAGTAAGTGACTGACAATTCCTCTGTATATTTTAACTAGATAAAGTCAACTAAGTGATTAATTAGCTCTGGTGTTTGGGTGTGAAGCCTAATATAGTAGCTAGTGTGAACAACAGTTAAAGCCTTAGCTCATGAGTGCAGGTCTCAGTCACACGTGTTTGTATTACATGTCATGCTCACTGAATCATCTTCAATGATAAGCGAAGCTTAGACTAAATGTATTGGTAGCTAGATTGTTTAAAGTGTGCATGTGTTTGTCTTTCCAGTTATGCTAGCTGAGGTGTTTCAGGTGCTGCGGGGAGCAGGGAAGGTTGGCCATGCATTTACCAACACACAAGGGGAGATGCTGAGGCTAATGGCCTGTAACTCCACTCTGGGCACTGGCGTCAAAGCTGCCCAGGAGGTGGTCGAGGGCGTGATGGGCACAGTCATGGGTGGTGCTGCCATGGTATGTTCAAATGGGAGAGAAGGGGGGCCTTTCTCCACACATCAAATAGATAGATGGACATTTGAGACATAATCACAGTTCAATGTCCTTTACAGCTTTTAGGCTACATAAAGTGTTATAATACTCTGCCAAATACAATTGCATGCAGCATGGTGTATATTGCCTGGAGTGACATTGAATGAGGCACTGAATGTGACTTTTTCCATATTCAGCAACAGTCCATCAAGGAGGATGTGTTCCCTGATGCTGAGGGATGGGAGGAAATGGATCCAGACGAGGCTGCTAAATGGGCGGTGGGCTCCGAATTCCCGCCAGGCCTAGAGGCCACAGAGATGCCCAGCGGAGCGCCTCTCAGCCCAGCTGGGGGTTCAAGGGGAGCAGGCTGGCCCGGCCAAAGTGCCCGGTTCCTGCACATTGCCTCGACGCAATGGCACAGCAGGTTTTTCCATGACTCAGTAGTGGCCAGACTCACCCCAGAGGACATCAAGAAGGCCAGGGAGTCCAAGCAGGCATTTGCCAGGCCTATTGTTAAGCAGAAGGTCAGTGGTGTAGGCTTACCTCCTGATTGTCTTTGATCTCATGTGTGGGCTGTTCCACTGACTGGGTTTTTATGTTGTAGGTGTAAATCATGATTGGGACATTGGGGTTTAAGTTGGTCTGTGCTATATTAGGAAATCATTTCCCCATGTCTAAAGAAGTATCCAATGGCTGTTTTTATATGTAGGCCTACTGTATTTTGCTTCTCATGAATATTGTAAATCTAAAAATCTTTGATGAACCAATTTGATATATATACACACACACACACACGCTGCGTGCACAATTATTAGAACAATTGTATTCCACAGGATTAATTTTATTGTTGAACAAACAATTTCTCTCAGTCAATCCAAAATGTTATAGAACCAGCCTCCCAGGTGGCGCAGTGGTTAAGGGCGCTGTACTGCAGCGCCAGCTGTGCCACCAGAGACTGGGCCCCCAGGCTCCGTTGCAACCGGCTGCGACCGGGAGGTCCGTGGGCGACGCACAATTGGCCTAGCGCAGTCCGGGTTAGGGAGTGCTTATTTATTCAGCCACCAATTGTGCAAGTTCTCCCACTTAAAAAGATGAGAGATGTCTGTAATTCATCATAGGTACACTTCAACTATGACAGACAAAATGAGAAATTCCAGAAAATCACATTGTAGGATTTTTAATGAATTTCTTTGCAAATTATGGTGGAAAATAAGTTTCTCAATAGTTTGTTATTTCCCCTTTGTTGGCAATGACAGAGGTCAAACGTTTTCTGTAAGTATTCACAAGGTTTTCACACACTGTTGCTGGTATTTTGGCCCATTCCTCCATGCATATCTCCTCTAGAGCAGTGATGTTTTGGGGCTGTTGCTGGGCAACACGGACTTTCGACTCCCTCCAAAGATTCTCTATGGAGTTGAGATCTGGAGACTGGCTAGGCCACTCCAGGACCTTGAAATGCTTCTTACGAAGCCACTCCTTCGTTGCCCGGGCGGTGTGTTTGGGATCATTGTCATGCTGAAAGACCCAGCCACATTTCATCTTCTATGCCCTTGCTGATGGAAGGAGGCTTCACAGTAGGTATGGTGTTCTTTGGATGCAACTCAGCATTCTTTGTCCTCCAAACACGACGAGTTGAGTTTTTACCGAAAAGTTATATTTTGGTTTCATCTGACCATATGACATTCTACCAATCTTCTGAATCATCCAAATGCTCTCTAGCAAACTTCAGACGGGCCTGGACATGTCCTGGCTTAAGCAGGGGGACACGTCTGGCACTGCAGGATTTGAGTCCTGGCGGCGTAGTGTTACTGATGGTAGGCTTTCTTACTTTGGCCCCAGCTCTCTGCAGGTCATTCACTAGGTCCCCCTGTGTGGTTCTGGGATTTTTGCTCACCGTTCTTGTGATCATTTTGACCCCACGGGGTGAGATCTTGTGTGGAGCCCCAGATCGAGGGAGATTATCAGTGGTCTTGTATGTCTTCCATTTCCTAATAATTGCTCCCACAGTTGATTTCATCAAACCAAGCTGCTTACCTGTTGCAGATTCAGTCTTCCCAGCCTGGTGCAGGTCTACAATTTTGTTTTTGGTGTCCTTTGACAGCTCTTTGGTCTTGGCCATAGTGGAGTTTGGAGTGTGACTGTTTGAGGTTGTGGACAGGTGTCTTTTATACTGATAACAAGTTCAAACAGGTGCCATTAATACAGGTAACGAGTGGAGGACAGAGGAGCCTCTTAAAGAAGTTGTTATAGGTCTGTGAGAGCCAGAAATCTTGCTTGTTTGTAGGTGACCAAATACTTATTTTCCACCATAATTTGCAAATTAATTCATTAAAAAATCATACAATGTGATTTTCTCATTTTGTCTGTCATAGTTTAAATGTACCTATGATGGAAATTACAGGCCTCTCATCTTTTTAAGTGGGAGAACTTGCACAATTGGTGGCAAACTAAATACTTTTTGCCCCACTGTGTGTGGTATGTATGTGTGTGTGTGTATATATATGTGTGTATATAACATGTCTTAAAGTGCAGTGTTGTCCTTTGGCATTAGCTCAAATTAGCAAATTTGATTGTTACCATTTTAACATTCTAATTTTTACAGCTTAGTGATCGTGCAAGAGAGAGGAAGGTCCCTGCCACGAGAATCAGCAGGCTGGTTAACTTCGGGGGTAAGCGTTTCACTGCAATTAATGTAAATCACCCCCAGATATTGAAGTTGTATTAGGTACAGCTATAGGATTCTATTGCTAGAATGACATACAACCGATGTCTAAGGAAACATGTCCCAGCCAGCATGCAGCTATATTACAATCAATCAATATTTCTTATACTTTCTTAAATCAACTATTATAGTCATGACGTCATTGCACAGCCCTGTCCCTATGACCTTGAGTCAAGTATACCTCTATACGATCACTTACACCAAGCTCTCTGTGACTCATCTTAAATGGTACATGTTACTGTGTGATCGGTGTGTCTCAGAAGTGAATGCATATAGTGGTAGGCACACTTACCGTAGTTCCTTATGTCTGCCTCCTTGGCAGGTCTGGCAGTCGGGCTGGGACTAGGTGCCATTGTAGAGGTGGCGAAGCAATCTATGGGCGCCAAGCGTGCAGGTAGGTTTCTCCATGCATCTCTGAAACAGACCCTGAGATGAAGAAGCTGCATGATATTTGGCTCTGGAGGTTGTACGATTGGCTGCCAGGCTGGACTGACTGAAGTTTGTTTTGTTTTGTAATTAACTGTAATAAACTCCACCATGTCTCTCTCAGAGGGTGCCCTGTTGGACTCACCTCTCTTGTCTGAGGCCAATGCCGAGAGGATAGTGAACACCTTGTGCAAAGTCAGAGGGGCAGCCCTCAAAATAGGACAGATGCTCAGTATACAAGGTATAGTGATCTACCCTCCCCTCTGTCACCCACCACGTTAACTTTGATGAAATGGAATACTTGTTCGATGGTTATGCTGCATCTAAATATTCAGACCATCTGACTTTTTACACATTTTGTTAAGTTGCAACTTTATTCTAAAATTGTATTTTTTTCCCTCTCCCTGAATCTATACACAATGACAATGTGAAAACAGGTTTAGAAATGTTTGAAAATGTATTAGAAATGGAAATATCACATCTGCATAAGTAATCAGACCCTTTACTCAGTACATTGTTGAAACACCTTTGGCTGCGATTACAGCCTTGATGCTTCTTGGGTATGACACTACAAGCTTGGAGTTTCTCCCATTCTCTGCAGATCCTCTAAAGCTCTGTCAGGTTGGACTAGGGAGCATCGCTGCACAGCTATTTTCAGGTCTCTAACAGAGATGTTTGATTGGTTTCAAGTCTGGGTTCTGGCTGGGCCACTCAAGGACATTTCGAGACTTGCCCCAAAGCCACTCCTGCGTTGTCTTGGCTGTGTGCTTAGGGTCTTTGTCCTGTTGGAAGGTGAACCTTTTCCCCAGTCTGAGGTCCTGTGCGCATGTTTTCATCAGGGATCTCTCTGTACTTTGCTCCGTTCAGCTTTTCCTCGATCCCGACTAGTCTCCCCAGTCCCTGCCGCTGAAAAACATCCCCACAGCATGATGCTACCACCACCATTTTTTAATTTGACCTTTATTTATACCGGTTTTTCCTGTAAAGAGAGACCTGGTCTCCAAGAGAGACCTTGTCCAATAGCAGCAGGGGGACAAAGTTTCAGACAAAACCACTTACATACACTAACACAACATTAAACAAAACTATAAACACATATGCAGTACAACAACAAAAAAATAGTGTGATTCACCGTATGGGTGGTGCCAGGTTTCCTCCAGATGTGACGCTTGACATTCAGGCCAAAGAGTTCAATCTTGGTTTAATCAGACCAGAGATTCTTATTTCTCATGGTCTGAGAGCCCTTTGGGTGCCTTTTGGCTCCAACTCCAAGCGGGCTGTCATGTGCCTTTTACTGAGAAATGGCTTCCGTCTGGCCATTATACCATAAAGGCCAGATTGATGCTGCAGAGAAGTTTGTATTTCTGGAATGTTTTCCCATCTCCACAGAGGAGCTCTGTCAGAGTGACCATCTGGTTATTGGTCAACTCCCTGACCAAGGCGCTTCTCCCCTGATTGCTCAGTTTGGCCAGGGCGGCCAGCTCTAGGAACGGTCTTGGTGGTTCCAAACTTCTTCCATTTAAGAATGGAGGCCACTGTGTTCTTGTGGATCTTCAATGCTGCATACATTTTTTTTGGTACCCTTCCCCAGATCTGTGCCTCGACACAATCCTGTCTCTGAGCGCTATGGACAATTCCTTCAACCTCATGCCTTGGTTTTTGCTCTAACATGCACTGTCAGCTGTGGGACCTTATATAGACCGGTGTGTGCCTTTCCAAATCCTGTCCAGTCAATTGAATTTACCACAGGTGGACTCCAATCAAGTTGTAGAAACATCTCAAGGATGATCAATGAAACAGGATGCACCTGATCTCAATTCCAAGTCTCATAGCAAAGGGTCTGAATACTTAGGTATATAAGGCATTTCTGTTTTTTATTTTGAATACATTTGCTAAAATTCCCCCCAATTTTTTTTCACTTTGTCATTAGAGTATTGTGTGTAGATTGAGGAAACCAATAAATATTTAATCAATTTTAGAATAAGGCTGTAATGTAACAAAATGTGGAAAAAGGGAAGGGGTCTGAATATTTTCTGAATGCACTGTATACTAGGTCAATTTAACACTTGTGTTCTTCCCGGTAGATAACTCCTTCATAAACCCCCAGCTACAGAAGATCTTTGAGCGGGTCCGACAGAGCGCGGACTTCATGCCCGCCTGGCAGATGAATGTGCGTCATGCGTACACTCATATCTTCTTGATCTTCAGTTATTGTATAGTACAGAAAGACATTCCATATATTTGACTGTTTGCAAGTCGTATTGGAATTGTGTTGGACTTCTAGACTGATGTCCCCTCTGCTGGGTATGTGACTGCAGAAAGTTCTGGAGGAGGAGCTAGGTGCGGGCTGGAGGGAGAAGCTGTCGTCGTTTGAGGACAAGCCCTTCGCCGCCGCATCAATTGGCCAGGTTCATCACGGGATGCTGCAAGATGGCAGGGAGGTCGCCATGAAGATCCAGGTGAGGGATCCCATAAATATCCTTTGACATCCAAAGAGAACCAGGCTCCAATGCCAGGTTCAGTAGCTATAGTAATGGTAGCTTTAGTATAGTAATGGTAGCTTTAGTATAGTAATGGTAGCAATAGTATAGTAATGGTAGCAATAGTATAGTAATGGTATCAGTCACTGACCCATGAATATAGGAGGTTTAATTTGTCATTGTAAAATCTTTGGATGAAAAAAAACAATCTCCTTAACATCCCGACCCCTAGTTAGTGGTTGGGTGTGTTTAAAAAAAAAAATTTTTTAAACATTAACTTGTAAAAAAAAAAGGTTTATTGTTCTGGTGAAGAAATTCTCTCTGTTTTGTCATGGGAGCTCTAAGATTCAATTATTGATATTCTCAGACAGTCTTTGATCTTCTCTCTCTCTCTCTCTCTCTCTCCATTGCAGTACCCAGGAGTAGCTGAGAGCATCCACAGTGACATCAACAACCTGATGTCTGTGCTGAAGATGAGTCTTGTTCTACCAGAGGGTAAGGGTTCAGAGATCTAAACCTATTGTAATAACATGATGATAATAAGAATTTATTCAACTTATAGACAAAAAGGATCTCAACGCTCCACCTCTGTAGTGCTTGGGAGAATGCCATGAGGAGGCTGCCTCACTGATGTTGACATTTATTTTCTTGCAGGCTTGTTTGCAGACAGTAGTCTAGAGGTCCTTCAAAGAGAGCTGGCATGGGAGTGTGACTACAAGAGAGAGGCGGAGAGTGCCAAGCATTTTAAGTAAGCCCTACACCTCTGAGTCTGTCATAAAGCATGAAGTCTCTTCAGAAGGACTGCTCATTAACTTGAATAGCCTATAGTAGTCCTCTTAGTGTATCCAAATGTTACTATACAGTGACTATAAATTAAATACCACTTAAAATACCACTTTCCTCAGATGGGGATGCTGGCCCTCATTTTATTTTCTAGATTTATTTAGTTTAGTTACTATCAAGATGATACTCTCTCTAATACACTGTGAATCTGATGGTAGTCCATTTTGTGTGCCTGTTGTATAGTGATTCATAGTAATGTACCAGTTTAGTCCTGTTGAGCAGATTTGATTTGTGTCTGCCTCAGGTCACTTTTGGCAGATGACCCATTTTTCCACGTGCCATTTGTGGTGGACGAGCTGTCAGGAAAGAGGGTTCTGGCCATGGAGCTGGTGTCAGGGGTACCGCTGGACAGCTGTGTAGATCTGGACCAGGAGACAAGGAACCAGGTAAGAGCTGACCTCTGATCTCCACCCAGGAGAATAAACATGGGTGAATGTGGTGAATGGTCTTTTTCCTGGTAGCGCTGTGGGGTGATGTTGTGGCCACATCATTACCTACCCTTAGTCTAACTCGGTGACTGGTTGACTGACCGGAGAACTTTTTGTAGCTATGACTGCCCTTAACCCAACTTTCCCAAAGCGTGCAAGTTTTGTTTTTTTGCCCTAACACTACACAGCTGATTCATATTATCCAAGCTTGATGATTAGTTGATTATTTGAATTAGCTGGGTAGTGCTAGGGCAAAAACCAAAACGGGCACGCCTTGGGAACCTGAAGACTGGGTTTGGGAAACTCTGCCTTAACCATTAGATAGGTTGCTAAACTATGACTCTGCAGACCAGCTGTATAATGTGCTCTTCTCAGTTGTCATTGATTTGAAGAAATTAGGCATTTCCCCAAAAATCCTGAAGCAATGAATCACATATGCCATTGTCTCTACAGTAGAGGAATCATGTATATTTATTAGATGGCTCTAGTGATTTGTAGAGTGTGGTTTAAAATGGTTCCAGGTTCTTACTTTGTAAACAGACAATGTTTCACTCATGATTCAGCACCTGTGGCATTGGGATGAAATGAAAACCACAGAAAACTGAGAGGATTATTAAGGATCGGACCCTTTTTTAAATTTTCCCAAAAAATGACTTACCCAAACCTGTAGCTCAGGACCTGAAGCAAGGATATGTATATTCTTGATTTCATTTGAAAGGAAACATTTTGAAGTTTGTGGAAATGTGAAATGAATATAGCACATTAGATCTGGTAAAAGATAATACAAAGAAAAAATATTCTTTTTATATTTGAAATGCAAGGGAAAGGCTACAATGTATTATTCCATCTTAGGCACAATTTAGATTTTGGCCACTAGATGGCAGCAGTGCATGTGCAAAGTTTTAGACTGATCCAATGAACAATTGCTTTTCTGTTCAAAATGTTGTATCAAGTCTGCCCAAATGTGCCCTAATTGGTTTATTAATACATTTTCAAGTTCATAACTGTACACTCTCCTCAGCAATAGCATGGTATTCTTTCACTGTAATAGCTACTGTAGCGCACGTTAGCTCAACCGGCCCACGGTGAGGACACTGATCCTGTAGAGGTTAAAAGGATGCTCTAAAACCACATTTCTGATGCCAAACTATGCACATGGCTCATTTGACCAGTAGAGGGCCGTAACCCGAGTTGAGTGGTGACACTATCGCTCACTATGTAGGGATGTGTCCAAAATGTCACCCTATTCTCTATTAAGGTGGAATAGGTTGCCATTTGGGATGCAGGCTAAGAGTGATAAACTGACCCCTGTGGTCTCAAATGTCTCCCCCCAGATCTGCTTCAACATCCTACAGCTGTGTCTGAGAGAGCTCTTTGAGTTCCGCTTCATGCAGACGGACCCCAACTGAGCCAACTTCTTTTACAACGCTGAGCAGAACAAGGTGAGAGGGCGAGTGATCCTGTGACAAGATGCTGGGGACCCTATATGGCACCCTATTCTCTATATAGTGTGCTACTTTTGATCAGAGCCCACAGGGTGCACAGATTATGTAGGGAATAGGGTGCCATTTGGGTTTCCGAGCTTTATCATTCATCAATACCATGACTCTGACCTTCAAGCTAGTTTTTGTATGAAATAGCTTCATAATGAATTTATAACAGAATACATGTACAAAAAATGTAACATTCATTTTCATGAGAACATACCACTATATTTCCCACGTTTATGAACATGTACGGAGGCGATTGTTGTTTTGGTGGGGATGTGATGTAGTTTAACCTCTGCCCACTGTGTCTCCAGATTATTCTGTTGGATTTCGGTGCGTGCCGGGATTACCCTGAGGCCTTCACAGATGATTACGTACAGGTAAATTAACCTCCGTCGTCTGCATCAACACCAAACGGAGGAAAATGGACTGGAACAGGGACAGACTACCTGGACACCTTTTTGCTATGAGTGCCCTAACAATTACAGTGCATTCAGAAAGTATTTAGACCCCTTGACCTTTTCCAAATGTTGTTACATTACAAGCTTATTCTAAAATAGATTAAAATAAAAAATACTCCTCAGTCTACACACAATACCCCATAATGACAAAGCAAAAACGGGGTTTTAGAAATGTTTTTCTAACGTATTAAAAATAAAAACTGGAAATATCACATTTATCACAAAGACCCTTCACTCAGTACTTTGTTGAAGCAGTGATCACAGCCCAGTCTTCTTGGGTAGTCTTCTTCTTGGGTATGACGCTACAGTCTTCTTGGGTATGACTCTACAGTCTTCTTGGGTATGACGCTACAGTCTTCTTGGGTATGACGCTACAGTCTTCTTGGGTATGACTCTCTTCTTGGGTATGACAGTCTTTTGCACACTTCTGTATTTGTCTTCTTGGGTAGACTCTCCAGTCTTCTTGGGTATTCTTCTTCTTGGGTAGATCCAGTCTTCTTGGGTAACTCTCCAGCTCTGTCAGGTCTGGATGGGGAGCGCTACAGTCTTCTTGGGTATGACAGTCTTCTTTTGACAGGTCTCTTCTTGGGTATGAGAGATGTCTTCTTGATCAGGTCTTCAAGTCCTTCTTGGGGCTCTCTTCTTGGCTGTCTTCTTGGTGACTCTTTGCAACCTGTATTTGGGGAGTTTCTCCCATTCTGAGATCCACTGCTCCAGGTTGGATGGGGAGCAAAGCCAGGTCTCCTGTTCATTGCCTGGCTGGCTGAGACTTGTCCCAAAGCCACTCCTGCATTGCCTTGGCTGTGTGCTTAGGGTTGTTGTCCTTTTGGAAGGTGAACTTTTGCCCCAGTCTGAGGTCTTGAGCTCCCTGGAGTAGGTTTTCATCAAGGATCTCGCTCTGCTCTGCTCTGTTCATCTTTGCCTCGGTGCTGACTAGTCTCTCAGTCCCTTCCACTGAAAAACATTCCCACAGCATGATGCTGCCTCCACCATGCTTCACCATAGGGATGGTGCCAGGTTTCCTCCAGAAGTGACGCTTGGCATTCAGGCCAAATGGTTAAATTTTGGTTTCATTAGACCAGAGAATCTTGTTTCTCATGGTCTGAGAGTCCTTTAGGTGCCCTTTGGCAAACTCCAAGCAGGATGTTGTGCCTTTTACTGAGAAGTGGCTTCCGTCTGGCCACTACCATAAAGGCCTGATTGGTGGAGTGCTGCAGAGATGGTTGTCCTTCTGGAAGGTTCTCCCATCTCCACAGAGGCCCTGTGGAGCTCTGTCAGAGTGACCATCTGGCTTTTGGTTACCTCCCTGACCAAGGCCCTTCTCCCCCGATTGCTCAGTTTGGCTGGGCGGCCAGCTCTAGGAAGAGTCTTGGTGTGTCTTGTGCCTCGACACGATCCTGTCTCGGAGCTCTATTGACAATTACTTCAACCTCATGGCTTGGTTTTTACTCTGACATGCACTGTCAACTGTGGGACCTTTGTATAAACGGCTGTGTGCCTTTCCAAATCGTATACAATCAGTTGAATTTACCAAAGGTAGAATCTAATCATGGCTTTGATTTTGTTCTCTGTAACCTTTTTGTTGACTTAAGTTGGTCTGTCTGTGTCCAGGTGGTGCACGCAGCCTCCATCGGAGATAGGGAGACTGTACTGGAGAAATCCAAGGACCTTAAGTTCCTCACAGGGTTTGAGGCCAAGGTAAGAGGGTAGTTTTGTGCAGTGGTAACTATGGTATCATGAAGCGCATACATTTTTGATGTGTGGTTTATGACATCCCTTCCCTCTCTCTCTCTCTCTGTTCCCTCTCTCCTCTATTTCTACTGGGGTATATACATTGTCATGTACTGTTCTATACTTTTGAGTTAGTAAAAAAAATAAAGGGACATGACTTATTAAAGTGTATAATATTATAATCCATAATGGTGCATGCATGGTTATAACAAGTAACAAAGTGTTATAGATTCAGTGTTACTGAGTTGTTGTGTTGAAATGCCCTCTCTCCCCAGGCGTTCCAGGATGCCCACGTGGAGGCAGTGATGATTCTAGGCGAGGCCTTCACCAACTCTGACCCCTTTGACTTTGGCACCCAGAGCACCACGCAGCGGATCCAGAGCCTGATCCCCGTCATGCTGCGTCACCGCCTCACCCCGCCCCCGGAGGAGACCTACTCCCTGCACCGCAAGATGGCCGGCTCCTTCCTCATCTGTTCCAAGCTTGGTGCCAAAATCGCCTGTAAGGACATGTTCCTGGACATCTACAACTCCTACCAACAGCGGAGGCTGGAGAAGGAGAAGGCTGCCTAAATTTAGGCCTAGATAGGGTCAAAGGTCATTACTAGTGGTCACCCTCTCTGACTGCACCCTAGTGGGGAGAACTGACTGTCCAACTCCCATGGCTGTGTACTATGTTTATTTAAGATATTGTAACTGCACTATACGGGTGATGCACTTTGACTCTGTCAGTGACTTGATGCCACTGAAACTCAGTGAGGTGGTCTGGCAGTAAGGAGTGGGAGGCAGAAAGAACACAGAAAGAAACTCTGTAGCATTTGTGTGATTTGAATCACTTGAGATTAGTGTTAATAATAATTGTGTAAAGGTATGGTCCAACTTGATGTACAAATAATTGATTTGAGCTGTCTCTCTGTTAAGGGAAAAGGTCATGTTTTGAGTGTTGGATTGTATTTTTGATGTGCCCTGGTCCAATGGTTTCCATCGAACTGTAATTTTTAATGCTAATGCCACAAACGTTGCCTTTGTTTCTGAAAATGGCAGTGTTTTTCCCTCAAAGCCATTTTTACACTGAAAGTGAGGTGGATGTTATTGTAACACACTACAAAGATTGCTCTTTCAGATATGATTGCAGTCTTCAACAGGTATGTTTTTTAGCCCAAAATATGTGGGGAATATTTAAGGCCGGGAAACAACTTCTATACAAGGTTTATTTCACTGCCTTTTTTTTGGTTGCATTATTATGAGTCTTGTAAATGTATTTCCATGGCATGTTGATGAGCATTGTTCTACGTATTTTAAAGGACTGTTTGATGGAAACCCTAATGTCCTCGAAAACAGTATGATAAAATAGTCCAGCTAGATGACGCCGTCTGTAAAAAGCATCCGCATAAATGTGTGCGTTGATGTTCTGTTCCATGCACTTTGGGACCATACTCCACCTCCATAACACATAATCAATTATTATTCTGTGGGTGACTATCCTTGCAATAAACAGTTGACTAAAAGGGAGACGTTTTGTCACGGGATAGCTGTTTAAAATGGGTTGAATTCAGAGTATGACGATGTAGTACTTTTTCCACCTCTGCTTCTAAGGACATTTATCAAATAAGATGTAATGACTGGCACATACACTGGGAAAGGAAAGGCTCAGTGATGTTGTAGTTTTGTGTAATGGAAAGTTGGATTGCAATGGTGCTAATAATGACCAGCTGGTTTTAGTTTATATCGGCATGAAAATGGACATTTTGGCCCTAAAACACACATTTTATTAGGCACCACTTTTCACTGTGTCTTGCTAAATGCTGATGTCTACTGAAACCACAGTCATTTGTGGAAAAATGAAACATTTCTTATAGAAGCTAAATCTGGAGGCTTTTTAGGATCTTCACAGTCAGAATTTATCTCTGAAGCTTTTTAAAACACAGCCATTCAGTAGATTCTCATCCACAATCTTGAAGGCAGGACATCATGGCATCTTCTGCCTGACAAGAACACATTTGTCCATTTAAAGGCCATTTATTGTAGTCTTCGACATCAGTTTAGGTTTAATATAATCCAACTTGAAAGAAAAGTTCTGTCACTTCAGTGGCAATAGCGCAGTCACTTAAAAAAAAAAAGATACAATCACACGGTGGCGCTATAGAGTGTGAAACATGGGTCCGTGGTGTTTTTGTAAAACATCAATGGGTAGAGTAAATTTCCATGTCCGGGCTTCTGTGCCAATAGGCTCGCTCAGAAGGCAGGGCCAGCGATTGGAGTTGGGAGAGGAACCCAGTCTGTGCGGCAGTAAGTGCACAGTCAACTAAAGCATAAAGATTACAAACAATTTATTGAAATCGTTCTTTACTGCTCTGTCTTGTTTTTTTGTTTTATTTTATCATAAACGGATTGACTCGTACAAGTATTTGCATCAAGAAGACCACTTGCCCGCATCGGTATCATCGCTTCATCCAATGTTCATGAAGACATTCTGAAATTACATGTTCCTCCATATTTCGTTGGGATTGGATTACACAAAAGGCGGCACGGACTCACACAATTATTCACTCTTCTCATTGGTGAGTTCACTCTATATTCCCTATACCGTTATTTATGGGGACTTGATGTTTTGTTGATTGTTAATGGTTAATAATGAATTAATCTCCGCGCGTGCATGTCTCCGAAGTCTCGTTTTCAAATCCAAGAAATGGGATCAATTATTATGAACAAGATACGAAACAATTCAGATCTATTGAAAAATAACTGCAGATAATATTTTGAAATAGGCTATTTATATGCATGTAATATATTAAATGAATTGCGGTGCCTGCAGTAACCTATGGTTCAATCAAGACCACCCTTACAAGCCCCCCTCTGCATTGCCGAATCATTACGTTCTGAGTCAGATGTATACCATTGTATTCTGCTTGTGGTGTGGAAACATGATCTGGGTTTTATTTAAAGGTAAACTATGAAATATCTGTGTCCGGTGTAGCAGAGCCATATACCCACCTTCAATCGTGTTCTGTGCGGCAGTAGTTTTTGCCTATTCATCTCTACAGTAATACATTTCAAAAACGCGCCCTGCATTTTTATACGACGCATGCCTGCAATGAACCACCTTGTACTGTCATGTAGGCTAGCTGTCAGCATCCTTTGATATGGCAAAGTAAACAGTCAACTGGGATAGTATAGGTGCGGCTGAAAGAAAGTGTATTTTTCCTACTGTATCCTATTGTAATGGAATGATATAAAGCACATCAGTTCTGTGGACCTTCCTTCTGGCCATATAGGAATGGGTCAAGAAAGACCTCAGGCCAGGCCTGGTATGGAGGGATCGACACTAACATTATGCAGAATATATGACTGGTTTGTAAGCTGAATACTATGGTAATACTATGGCAATACTTTGACACAATGACTTGCGGGTTCTGATACTCTGGTAGGATGGCTGAGATATTTGTCCAGACCAGCGTCCAGACATTGACCCCAGATGTCCCCCACACAATACACTCATCCTCTTGTTAGAAACCAATGGTTGTTGAGGCTGGGGAGGATGATGAGGATGCATCAAGTTTCTTGTCATCCCATCATGGCCATACTTATGCGCCCTGACATTGGGGCCGTGTTGTCACCATTAGGCAAAATATGTGACTCAGCAGCCCGTCTGAAAGGCATCGATGACTGTAATACATTGACAGGTGGTGTGTATCTGCTGTATTGACCTGTTTCTCCGCCCCGAGACAGAGAACAGGGGTAGATCTCAATTGCGTTGTCCTCTCTAATCTCTCCTCGTCTCCTTCGCAAACCCCATTGGATGAGAAAGCCAGAGGTCCCTCCCCTCCTTGAGGCCAAAGTGTTGACAGCTCAAGACAAGTTTTACATCGATGCCACCCACCCGTGGAAAAACTCCCACTGTCAAATGTGCAAAGCCAGGCTAGGAATGATCTCTCGAGTACTCTATGTATTTGTAATTTCAAATGTAAAAAACGCTTTAAATGCTAGAGTTGACATGTAGGTATGCATAACATGTATCGATAAACAATAGTGCGTGAACATTCTTTACACGTGTCTTGATTGCATACCTTACATTCTTGAGCACAGCGAGTCATGTTATTTCAGGGGTCTGTCAGTCTGTTGGCCTCTGAGTGCTATGGTTTCCACTCCTTGGTGTCACATTCCGAGTATTAACATGGGGACAGTGTGGCTTAGCCCAGGATTCAGGACCACCTGCCTGGATAGCTAGACAGCTGCATGGGCAGGAATCTCTAGGCCTGGGCTGGGTCTAACCTGGGTGCAGCACTGTGGTACAATGACTTTAAACTTAGGTCTATTGTCTTGGCTGGTATCAGACCATTTTAATGCAGTCAGTAAGAAATGGATGAGGATTTGGGTGAGGAGTATGTACAGTTGAATAAGCAACTGATTGCCTGGCAACCTCTCATCTCCCCAAACTGTTTCCCCTTCCTTTTAGTTAGATTGCAGCATTTCAAGTTGGCACCCTTTTGTTAGCCAGACGGACACACGGAGGGACAGACCAGCTGGGCTCACAAAGGGAGGGGGTCAAAGGTAATCCAATCAGTGGCGAGCTGAGCGGCAGCCAGCAGTGGAGGGCGTTGCTCCCTTTGTGATAATCAGGGTGTGACTGCTGAACAACGGGCTGAACTTCCACCCCGCTCTGACCGGCAGTGTTTGAATATACTGTTTAGGGTTTTGGCCTTGTAACTTCCAGTCGAGAACATGGGAGGGGCCTTTTTTGTCTCTGAAACCAGCCCAGTGATATATAGGTTACTAAAGGAAGTGACTTTGGGATGTGCTATTTTTGTCAGCCTCTTGTCAATTCTCATGTTTGTACTCTGAGTCTGTGTGAAAGGGTCTACGCTCTACTAGTAACCTAGCATTAATTATAGCAATCTATTTTGGGTGGCTGAATTAATCACAGAAGAAAGAGGAGGAGAGAAAGAGAGAGATGGGAAATAGCCAACGGGGGGAAAAAGCTATTTGTCTCCTGTTTCTCTCTATGCCCGACAGAAAAATCCTCAGGTCATTGGAAATGATTACATCAACATGTGCATAGCTTTGAGCCCGAAGATTCTCTTGTCTTCCTCGATTTGTATTGCTGTCATCTGCTGTGGCCCACAATTTTGTACACAGACATTCGTATATCTGGACTTTCTTCTCTTTTCTGTGTCTATATGCTAAGTTGAGTGATTGGTTTTCTTGCTAGTTAATTGCATTCAGCCTATTGTGTCATTTTCATTAGAGCGCTCAATGGCTACGTACAGTGCATTCGGAAAGTATTCAGACCCCTTGACTTTTTCCACATTTTGTGACGTGGCAATCTTATTCTAAAATGGATTATATTGTTTTTTTCTCTTCATCAATCTTTCATCAAGCATCTTGCTCTGTTCATCTTTCCCTCGATCTTGACTAGTCTCCCAGTCCCTGCCGCTGAAAAACATTCCCACAGCATGATGCTGCCACCACCATGCTTCACTATAGGGATGGTGCCAGGTTTCCTCCAGAAGTGACGCTTGGCATTCAGGCCAAATAGTTCAATCTTGGTTTCATCAGACCAGAGAATCTTGTTTCTTTTGGAAAACCCAAGCTGGCTGTCATATCATGCCTCTTACCGAGGACTGGCTTCCGTCTTGCCACTCTACCATGAAGTCTGATTGGTAGAGTGCTGCAGAGATGGTTGTCCTTCTTGAAGGTTCTCCCATCTCCTCAGAGGAACTCTGGAGCTCTGTCCGAGTGACCATCGGGTTCTTGGTCACCTCCCTGAGCAAGGCCCTTCTCCCCCAATTTCTCAGTTTGGCCAGGCGGCCAGCTCTAGGAAGAGACTTAGTGGTTCCAAACTTCTTCCATTTAAGAATGATGGAGGCCACTGTGTTCCTGGGGACTTTCAATGCTGCAGACATTTTTGGTACACTTCCCCAGATCTGTGCCTCGACACAAACCTGTCTCGGAGCACTACGGACAATTCCTTCGACCTCACGGCTTGGTTTTTGCTCTGACATGCACTGTCAACTGTGAGACCTTATATAGACAGGTGTGTGCCTTTCCAAATCATGTATAATCAATTGAATCTACCACAGATGGACTCCAATCAAGTTGTAGAAACATCTCAAGGATGATCAATGGAACAGGATGCACCTGAGCTCAATTTCGAGTCTCATATCAAAGGGTCTGAATACTTTATATTTTTAATAAATTAGCAAAAATGTCAAAACCTGTTTTCGCTTTGTCATGGGCTATTGTGTGTAGATTGAGGGGGAATATAATTTTTATACATTTTAGAATAAGGCTGTAACATAACAAAATGTCGAAAAAATCAAGAGGTCTGAATACTTTTCGAATGAACTCTGTCCAACAGGCATATAAGAAATGTGTGAGTATGTGTTTGTGTGTGTATGAGTGAAGTGATTGGTGCGTGAGAGCAATCATACAATTTTGTTTGCGTCTGCCAATTTCCCCTGGTAATCAGTGATTCTGTTGGTTAAGGGCTTGTAAGTAAGCATTTCACGGTAAGGTCTACACTTGTTGTATTCGGCGCATGTGACAAACAAAGTTTGATTTGATTCTTCCGCTTCAGTGACATTTTGGCTGCAGATAACAAGTGAATTGCTGTTTCTTAGCAAGGCCAAGTAGGATGTGGTTGGCGTGTGTATGAATGCTTTGCCATCGGTGAAATAAAAAAATCGGTGTGACAAACAAGTGCAATCCTCAAAAGATGATTTGGGTCGTGATCTTGTGTGATACACAGGTTCACAGTTGAATAGGTCTGACTCTGTGCTGCATGGTGGGCTTAGTTTGAGGTAGAGCTCTCGGTCTTCTGACAGGAGAGAAGTGGAGCTTACCGGGACTTTCTGAACCACAATCTGCCAAGCACAGAGCACGCTATTCATCTCGCTCCGTCAAGAGTGGAGAGAAGGGAGACAGCGGGGGTGTGGGTAGGGTCGGTGAGGCTAGGTGCTTTTTGGATGGGGTTGGGGTTGAATTGGATGGCCTCACAGGCTGAATTATCCCAACTCATCCAGGCAAGCAACTCTGAACGGAGAGGAAGGGATGGTAGCAGCCAGCAGGGAAGGACTTTTTCTGAGGTTAACAGAAACAGTAGGTCCCTGCTAGGTTGTGTTTGTGTGAGTGGGGGGGGGGGGGGGGGCTGTGTGTGTGTGTGTCTTGGTGTGCATATCTCCGTGTGTGTGTCTCAGAGCACGTCTCTGCTCTGTCAAGCGTCTAATTTTGGAACATGGTTGGTGGTTAAACATTTTTGAGATGGTATTCTCCATCAGGGCCTGTCACTCTAATCACATCTGAGACGGAACTGAAGATTGACCCCTGCTCCGTCATGTCCTCCCTCACCTGGGAGGACCAGAGGACATTATCACAGTTCCTCATTTGATATTCCAGAGAAAACGACTCTAGCTATAACCTTAGCAATCAAGCTCAAGACATGATTAGTCATTGAGGTTTCAATCTTTCTCCATTTGGAACAATACAGTTCAGGCCACAGATCTGAGGCAGTTTTCCAAAATCACGACACCAGCACCTACTCAAAAGTTGTTTGGATGACACCAGTCAAACTTATTTTCCTCATCTGAAGATACTTGACTGAAGATACTTGTCTGAAAGGAACTCTATATTGTTTAGTATATGCCTTTGTCTTTGGGTATTATGCCTTTGAAAACAGTGCTTTGGAAGCAATGTTTTCTACCTTTCAAGCCAGGCAGAGAGCAGAAATTGAAGAGACTGCTTTAGAAGAGACAGCTAATTGAGATCCAAAGCAGATGTGAGTGATCCCTCCAGCTGTGTAGAAAGTCAGAGACAATGACTCATGCCCTGAGAAAAGGTTACAACATCAAAGTTACGTCTGAGATGCACCCTGGCTACACATCATCTCTGTACATCATCTCTTATCCAGGTTTCCATCCAGAAGTTGGCCTTTTCAGGACATTGACTACAGCTAAAAAGCCTGCCTGCCTCCCAATGCCCCCCTCTGGCTGACCCTGCCCTGTGACTGTCTGTCACTCACATAGACCTAATCACTCGGCATCTAGCATTATCGAACGGGTGGAAGTGGTCCTTCCAAGACAGGGAGTCTGTCCCCACAGACAAACAGATCTGCCATTGTTTGTCGTGCTTGCATGATGAGCACTGGGGCCATCCAGGGTTTCAGTCAGTAGGCCAGTCCACAGAGAGAGGGAGGGAGAGAGCCAGGGAGAGAGCTCTGGTCAGACAGGGCTCCAGGGCTCCAGGGCTGCATTGCATCCATCACTGGGGATCAATTAACAGTAGCAGCAGCAGCAGAGAAGTGACCTCTGCTCACACACCAGACCAGTGCACTCTCTCTGCCCATAGGCTGAGGAACCACTGATACAGAAGGCTGAGATGGAGGGGGCATGGTGAGGGAACTGAAGAGGGGAGAGGGGATAGAATGCTGGGGGAGCATTAGATTGTGTCTGCTGATATCTTCAGCACCCATCCTGAGTAACGAAAGCTTACAGGGACAAAGGAAAGGAGCAAGAGTTGAGCTATGCCCAGAGAGGACATGATAGATTTTGTAGAGAGGTGGGATGGTGGGAAGAAAGTGAGAGAGAGAGAGAGAGACAGACCGAGAGACAGACAGGTAGCTAATACATAGTGCATATGGGCCGTGGGAGATTTTCCCATTCTTCCCATTCCTCCTCTACATACTACATGTCTACCCATCATTCTAGTAGGTTATTCTAGGAGGAGTCTCGCTCATAAAGCCAGCCCCTATTGCTCTCCCTCCCTATCCATACGATCTCCTTCCACCTGCTTGTAGCCTATAGTAGTAGTACACAATCTCACAATGCCTTCCACCAGCTAAGCCAAGTGAATAGCAGTCTCGTGTTACTGTACTCCCAGTCCCAAGGCTCGTGCAGGAAGCCTGGAATCGGGGCTAAGTAGCTAAGTGAATATGAATAGCATACTGTATGTCGGTCAGTTCATGTTTCCGGTTCCTGTGCTGTTGTTGACATGGAAGGGCCTGTGTGTTACAGTTCCGACTGCTCAACATGGGGAATTTGTTATTGCTCCAGCTTCGCGGCTTGGCATTCCAAGAAACCCAGAGGAAAATCATAACCCCAAACGGCACCCTCCCTCCCCCCGCTCCTCCTCCAAGTCTGCATGTCTTTGAACCCTCAATCCCCGCCACAACCACACTGGTCCTTTCAGAATGGGTTCTGTTGACATCCTCACAACAGCCTCGCACAATGCTTCTCTCCACAGTCACAGAGGAAGCTGTTCAGGTCTGCCTGGTCCATGTCTCTGGCCCATGTCTCTGGTCCATGTCTCTGTGTGGCTGTGCTGCTGTCGTTGGACTGGACATTCGTCTTGGTGTGGTTAGCTGGCTAGCTGTTCTGTCTCGCTCTATGACTCTGTATGAGATCTGGTGGGTGGAGGAGATGCTTGAGATGCTGTACTCTTTCCATCCACTGCCTGTGTCCATTTCCATAGAAACAGGGTTTGACAGACAGCGCAGCACAGTTCCAATCCCCCAGCAGCAGCACCCGCACAAACACACACGGTGTCGGTGGCATGAATGTAGCCGGCAGTCGGGAGATATGCCTATCATGTCTCCTTGTCGTTTTTTTTAGCCCACTACTACACTGTGTATATGTGTGTGTGTGTGTGCGTGTGTGCGTTTGTGTGTGTCTGCCCTTACTGAACTCTGTGGTTAGTATTGGCAGGAGATTGTTGCTGTTCCAGTTCAGCTGATGAATCCAACTGATTCGGAGGAAAATCCCTGCTTGTGATTCATTGCAGCAGAGTGTTCTCCTCCCTCAGACAGATCTTGTGTACTCCTCCCGTCTGGCTTCCCATTTACAATTCAGCTACATGAATAACAAGGTGTTTAAGTCACAATGTGATCTTCATGGTATATAACTACACACATTTCATCGGCCAGAGAGGAATCTCACAGAACAGCTCAGAACCCAAGGCTGTAGCCAGTAGGCTAGACACCCTGTATCCCATATTCATAGAGCGCTACGGAGTAGGAGTGCTGATCTAGGATCAGTTTTGAATATGATTAGGCTATATGGACAGGGGGGGACCTGATCCTAGATCAGCAGTCGTACTCTGAGATTTGTGCTTTATGAATATGGTCACTGATCTTTTTTGTTTTCGTTTTTTTTCTCCATTTACTACGAGCTGCTGCTTTTTGGGAATCCCAATCCAGGGGGGAGTCTCACATTTCCAAATATATAAGTAGTAAAGTGGAGCCCGAGGCCCCTCCTTGAACTGGTGAAATTAAAGTAATACACTATGACTCTCTGGCTCTGTAGGAGACCTCATTTCCATCGCTGAGTGATTCATTTTGCTGTGTGGGCCTGATAATGTTATTCACTAATAAAATAACACCATCGCTGCCATACTATGAGGCACTTAAGAGCCACTCTCTTCCATTCTGTCATGTGGAAATGGAACGTGGAGTGTATGCAATGTCGGTTGTTTTCCCATTCCTCAATACGATCTCTCTCAAAAGCATTGTGCATTTTTTTTTAAGTACAGGAATGTGTGATCTGATCGACGTACTGTTTTGTCACCATCTCTGTCTCTTTCTCTGGGCAGTCTCAATTTAACATGCAGCTAGGAGTTGGACCAGACACGCCTGTTGTGTCTGTACTGGGTAGGTGTGTCTGTGGTTGTTTTTGAGCGTCCTCCATTCCTCTCTCTCCATGGTGGTGTGTGATCTTCCCTGAGTCATGCTACTCTGCCTGGCCCTGCTTCTATCTGGGTCCCGGGCCCTTATCTAATGCAATCTGTCTATCTAATATTCAGCCATGCTGCCCCCAGGGAGAGGAGATGGCCATGGCCTCCCTCCCTCACATCGATCCGATCCAAGAGGAGAGTGAAGAGGAGAGTGCATGCCTGGCGGTAAACTACAGTCTTTCCTGGAAGACTCTCCAGGCCGTTCCATGGAAAGCCGACCAAGCTTAGATTAACAGGAGTAGGGGGCATACAGGGCTGCTCGTATAAAGATATTTAGCTATGATGGTATTTATGAGTTACTTTATTATAGAAAGCTCTATTCATTTCAGAGGAAGTAGATGGATAGAGTGGGGGGTAGAGTTGGCATACACCACCATATGTGTTATTTCATAGTTTTGATGTCTTCACTATTATTCTACAATGTAGAAAATAGTACAAATAAAGAAAAACCCTCGAATGAGTAGGTGTTCTAAAACGTTTGACCGGTAGTGTACATCGTGGTGGTTGGTTGGGGATTGGCCAGGTGGGATTCTGTCTGAGGTAGGTTGGGGTTTAAGGTGCTTTTGGAAAAAAATATATCCAGAAACTATAGGCCTAACGTATATTTAGACTTCAAGTATGTTCAGGTAGCATTACACTATGCCCAAACATGGGCCTAAATGCCTGACTGCCCAACACTAAATCAGACTTCTCCCACCCCCAGAATGTTACACATTATCAAGATATTTAATTATATTTCTATTCTAGTGTTATAAGGATGTTCAAATACTGCCGCAGCGGTCTAAGGCACTGCATCTCAGTGCAAGAGGCGTCACTACAGTCCCTGGTTTGAATCCAGGCTGTATCACATCCGGCCGTGATTGGGAGTCCCATAGAGCGGCGCACAATTGGCCCAGTGCCGTCCGGGTTTGGCCGGTGTAGGTCGTCATTGTAAATAAGAATTTGTTCTTAACTGACTTGCCTAGTTAAATAAAGGATAAATACAAATAAAATACTGAACCAAAGTCATGCTAATGCTAATGCTACTTGCTAACACTGACTTCACTGACCCAGCCCTACTTGCATTCCTTGAACACTTACAGTAAGTTACTCCTTTCTATCCCTCTGCAGACAGTGCAGTCTCTCTAAGCACCCATTCACCATTGTACTCGTCCTCTGAGAGACTGGGCCAAGGCCTTGCGTAACAACTCCCCCATCCATACCCCGTCCCTGCTTATTCTCTGGCAGAAAAATTAGGTCTTTGGCCCACTTGTCTCCTCCTCCCTCTCTCGCTCTCCTCCTCCCTCCCTCCCTCCCTCCCTCCCTCTCTCTCTCTCTCTCTCTCTCTCTCTCTCTCGCTCTCTGCCTTTCTGTGTTTCTGCTCCCTGTTATGAGAATCATGTGAGAATAGTCAGATAGACACTCGTTTTTCTTCCATAACTACACGTTTTCAAGCTGAAGTGGATGTGGACTGAGAGACAGGTATGATTATGATTAGTACAGAGTATGACTATGAAACAGATTCTCTGCTGTGTTGTTGTCTGTTTCTGCTGTCCGTGGTGTTTCTGGAGCCTGTAGGGCATATAGTCCTCTGGGCCTCACTAGGAGGAGGAGGAGCTGGTGTCCAGGTGCTTTCCAGTTAGTCCATTCTAGAAGAGATTTCTGGGGGAAACTCTGGCTGTGGCTGGTTCAGTTGATGTTCGTCTAATGGGACGTGGTGGAAATTGCTGCAAAAATGTTGTCAGTATAGGGGGAAATCACATGACATGACAGACACGCTCTCCGACAGATGGTTGGTTGGCTTTTCTGCTTCCTATGGCCTGTCATCCTCGTCTTCATCCTCAGCATCATTCTCTAGTGCTCCCTCTAAGCCACGTGCTAGTCCTGGAGTAAGCCAGGTGGGTTGTCAAGGGAGACTGCATGAGGCTCAGTGTTAAGAACCGGGGATAGATGACCACATGCCGTGGGTTTGAGGAAAACTCCTCTCCTTAAATCCCTGTTCGCCCCTCTCCCCAGCCTACAGCTGGCTGTGTTTGGTTGGGGAGCAGTGGAGGGGGAGGGAGGGTCAATGAAAACACAGCTGGTCTGACCCCCTCCAAAACCAGCTGCTGTCACAAAAGACCCCTGTCAAGCGTTTGGAGAGGTGGCCTAGCTGCCTGCCTGAATCTGCATCTCTTTCCCTCCCCTCTTCACTTCCTACCCCTTTCTCTCTCTTCATTGTGTTCCCCCCAGACCCCACCCAGCTGTTCCAGGGTTTTTACTTTGCTTCTCCTCCGACTGAACAAACCTGACTACACACACACACTTGCGCACACACACACATAGTTACGCACACACACACACTTATGCATGCACACACACTTGTGCATGCACACACACTTATGCACATACTCATTATCCCTGAGTGACAGATACATTTTTTAAAAACACCTTATGAAACAGTGGGGACTGTGAAGCAACACAAACATAGGCACACACACACACACACACACACACACACACACACACACACACACACACACACAGAGAGAGAGACAATAACATACGCACTATACACACACGTACACATGGATTTTGCACTGTAGATATGTGGTAGTGTTGGAGTAGGGGTCTGAGGGCACATAATATGTTGTGAAATCTGTAAGTGTATTGTAATGTTTTGAAAATTGTATAAACTGCATTCATTTTGCTGGACCCCAGGAAGAGTAGCTGCAGCCTCGGCAGCAGCTAATGGGGATCCATAATAAATACAAATACACACCTATGCAATCCCCCTTGAGACAAATGTTTGATCAGTCACACCAAAGGCTGTGGCTTAGTATTGGCTGTGTGCCTCTGAGGCCTCCAGGACTGGTAGAAGCCTGGAGCTGTAGTTACAATCCAGTGGCTGGCTGTGAGGCCTTGAGGGTGGGCTGCTGCGTGCTGGCCTGATGCCACACCCTCCCTCCCCTATCCCATTGTTCCAATCCCTGACAAGTTGCAAGTGCCTCTCTATTCACGCTGACTGTGGGGGGTGGGCGGGCCTTTGTGGGGCAGCCATTGCGTCGGACACACGCTCTCATTTGATAGACGCGTGCTGACAAAAGAGAAAAGGGGGACACTTCGGTTAATTATTTGCGGCGCTACAGTGAAAAGGGTAGAAGCGGCGGCCATCTGTTATTCGTGCTTCTAATCTATGCTTTGCCCACACTGTGGACCCACACTCCTCCCGTGATCCCTCCCTCCCTCTCTGCCCCAAAATCCCTGCTTTTGTTCTGGCACGCTTGTTTAGGGAGTATTTTCATTGTTGTGGTTAGCCTGTCTTCTCACTGGGTTTTGGGAGTGGACAGACATGGTGTTGTAAGTGTCCTGGGCTCTGAGTTATTCCTCTCTGCCTTGGCCATTCTGCAAGGAAGAGAAGGTTGACGTTCTCTCCGCTCACTTCCTCTCCTCCTCTCTCATCTCCTCTCTTCTCCTCTCTGCCTGAAGAGCTGAAAGTGTCTTTTGTTGATCCTGGGCCACTGTCCACTCTGACGCTTTGTTTCACAGCAACGAGACTAAACAACTGGTCTGATCTCTCTCTTTCTCTCTCTCTCACTGGATAAGTACTTCGACTGGCACATGCTCCTCTGCCCTGTTACAAGTGTTCCTTGACATTGACACACGGCAGCCCTGGTGTAGCCCACTAAATGTTTGAATCTCTGTTTATCTGCACCAATCAGGCCATTCGTTTGGGATCAATACTGTTTTTGTAGCCCGTCAAGGTCATTCAGGGAACAAGGCTCGAGTCTAAAACGCCGCCTACCAAACTGCAATCGATGTTGTTGAAGACAATTACCTCTCCTCTTATAGGGTGCAGTGACAGTTCTGAACGAAACACTTTCACGGGGCTTTTTTTTTCGTTGACGAGTCTGGCCCCGCTGGGCACAGACGTCACTTCAACGTCTATTCCACGTTGGTTCAACGTAGTTTAATAGAAATGTGGATTCAACCAGTGTGTGCCCAGTGGTGCTTTTCTGCACGAACACTCTCCGTTAAATGTAGGATTGGCTAGGGGATGTGACTGGCTGCCTGTTTTTAGGCTGCTGCTGCCGGGAGCCCCGCTGTTCTCGTTGCCCTAGAAAATTCTGCAAGCTTTTCTCTCGGCTTCCAGTGAGAGCGCCCGCCTGTAGACAGACAGTGGAGGGAGACAGAGTCACAGAGACATGCTGACTTAAAAGCTTATCGATCTCTCAGAGCTAGCCTGACTCCACTCTCTCCAACTCCACTGTCTGATCTCCCAGTGGGTCACTACAACAGACTGCCCACCCGTCCAGGGTGAAAGCATTCCTGGCTGCCTCGCATCGCATTTGTGGGTTCACTTGGGGCCAAGGGTCACAGGCGAAGAGGGACCTGGCTTTATGGTATTTTTTGGCACGTGGGGGTGATTGTATGGGGCTCACTCAGCCTCCTTTGTGTCCCCCTCCTGTCTGGTCCCATACCCCACCTCCGCCCCCCACCACCCGGCAGCTGTCCCCCTCCATTAACATGACAAAGTGGCGCTGTTCTGTTCCACACCAGGGACGCTGCTAGCTTTCATGGTGGGGCCATTTGGGCCAGCCCAGCCCTGCAGTGGGCCATCTGTGTTTGGCCTCTACTCTTACTCTCTCCTCTCCTACTGTGAGTCACTCAGAGCAGGGCAGGGTGTGACAGACAGTCAGACCACTGGGGCCTCCTAGAATACCATGAGGTAATTCACATTACACCCAATCAGAGCGAGACAAAGTTAAACATGACATTGTCACTCCAACTACAGCCTTAGAGGGACGATGTAAGAATGTGTTGTTTTTAAACCAGAGCCCCATGAGGTAATGATATGGCCCAGGCAGACCTAGAAACACCCCGCCACCACTGCCTCTCCATCTTTCCCCATTGAAGAGGGGCATGTGGATGAGAGAGGGGGGGTTGAGAGGGAGAGGGAGGGACAGGAAGTCAATCAAGTGATGTCATATGTGAAACCCGTTGAGGAAGAAAGTGGAGACTGTAGGAACTGTCTTTTGGTAGCAGTTTGTTTTCTTCTTGCTAGTCTCTTGCGGTTGGTTAACTGCTTTAGGGGATGTTTTGAAATATATGTTCTGGATGTTTCCATACTGAATGTGATGCATAGGAAATATCCTGGGGCTTGAAAGCCACACACCTTCCTCTCTGCTGAAATAGAATTTTGTCATATATTTCTACACTGTTGCATTGATATGCACTCTTATTTCCCAGCACCGTGTAGCAGTTAGTTCATCGGGTGACTAACTCATATGCATCGCTGGTGATCTCACTATGTGCCTCTAGGACGGTTCAGCCTATCATATCTCAGGATTAGATTCACACACCCTCAGTAATACACGACCGGTGCTTGACCCTGCGGTGTTGTTTCTCTGTGCTCAGTCCTGGATGTAAATGTGATGTTCGGCCAGCAGTCGAAGCTTTAATTAAAAGTGACCGGTGTTCTCTGAGGAGACCCTAATCATAGAGAAAGGAGTACTAGGATTACTTCACTGATATTTTCCCTGACCCGGTCTGTAATACCAACTTGCCCCGTAGCACTCACATATATAGCCATTAAATGCTTTGAAAGGCTGGTCATGGCTCACATCAACACCATCATCCCAGACAGCCTGGACCCACTCCAATTCTCATACCGCCCCAACAGATCCACAGATGACACAATCGCTATTGCGCTCCACACTGCCCTCACCCACCTGGACAAAAGGAATACCTATGTAAGAATGGTGTTCATTGACTACAGCTCAGCATTCAACACCATAGTCCCCTCAAAGCTCATCACCAAGCTCAGGACCCTGGAACTGAACACCTCCCTCTGCAACTGGATCCTGGACTTCCTGACGGGCTGCCTCCTGGTGGATAAGCAACAACACACCCGCAACACTGACCCTCTACACGGGGGCCCCTCAGGGGTGTGTGCTTAGTCCCCTTCTGTACTCCCTGTTCACCCACGAATGCGTGGTCGCGCAAGACTCCAACACCATCATCAAGTTTGATGACGACACGAAAGTGGTAGGACTGATAGCTGATGACGATGAGACAGCCTATAGGTAGGAGGTCAGAGACCTGACAGTGTGGTGCCAGGACAACAACCTCTCCTTCAACGTCAGCAAGACAAATAAGATGATCGTGGATTACAGGAAACGGAGGGACAAGCACATCCTCATCCACATCAATGGGGCTGCAGTGGAACAGGTTGAGAGCTTCAAGTTTCTCTGTGTCCACATCACTAAGGAATTAACATTAAAAAAAAAATGTTTTACCTTCATTTAACTAGGCAAGTCAGTTAAGAACACATTCTTATTTTCAATGACGGCCTAGGAACAATGGATTAACTGCCTTGTTCAGGGGCAGAACGACAGATTTGTACCTTGTCAGCTCGGGGATTCGATCGTTCAACCTTTTGGTTACTGTTCAAACGCTCTAACCACTAGGCTACGCTGCCGCCCCAATGGTCCACACACACTCACACAGTTGTGAGGGCACAACAGCGCTTCTTCCCCCTCAGGAGGCTGAAAAGCTTTGGCATGGGCACTCAGATCTGGAAAATTCTACACCATTGAGAGCATCTTGACTGTCTGCATCCCCGCTTGGTATGGCAACTGCAAGGCCCTCGACTCAACAATGGGTGGTGAGTACAGCCCTGTACATCACTGGGGCCGATCTCCCGGCTATCCAGGACCTCAATGAGTTAAGCTGTAAACCATACTATTTACCAAATCGTTTTCATCTATATTTTGCAGGCTATCTGCATTGACACTTTTTGCACTAACTTGTTGTTTACGAAGCATGTGACGAATAACATTTTGATTTCACACACACACACACACACACACACACACACACACACACACACACACACACACACACACACACACACACACACACACACACACACACACATGCATACTGACGCTATGCATATACACACATACAGTGCCTTCAGAAAGTATTCAGAACCCTTCAATTTTTACACATTTTGTTACATTACAGCCTTACTCTAAAATATATATGTTTTTCATCAATCTACACATCAGTGGTACCCAAACTTTTTATAGTCCCGTACCCCTCCATACATGTAACCTCCAGCTGTGTACTCTCTCCAGCATCAGGGTCAGCGCACTCTCAAATGTTGCTTTTTGCCAACATTGTAAGCCTGCCACACACACACACTATCCGATACATTTATTAAACATAAGAATGAGTTTGAGTTTTTGTCACAACCCGGCTCGTGGGAAGTGACAAAGAGCTCTTATAGGAACAGGACACAAATAATAATATAATAATAATCAACAATCTTGCTCTTTATTTAACCATCTTACATATAAAACCTTATTTGTTTCTACAAAAATGGTGAATAACTCAGCACAGGTTAATGAGATGGGTGTGCTTGAAAGGATGCACATAACTCTGCAATGTTGTATTGGAGAGAGTCTCAGTCTTAAATCATTTTCCACACAGTCTGTGCCTGTATTTAGTTCATGCTAGTGAGGGCCGAGAATCCATTCTCACATAGGTACGTGGTTGCAAAGGGCATCAGTGTCTTAACAGCGTGATTTGCCAAGGCAAGAAACTCTGAGCGCAGCCCAATCCAGAAATATGGCAGTGACTTCTGATTAAATTCAATTTTCACAGAACCACTTGTTGCAATTTTGATGAGGCTCTCTTGTTGAGATATCGGTAAGTGGACTGGAGGCAGGGCATGAAAGGGATAATGTATCCAGTTGTTTGTGTCGTCTGTTTCAGGAAAGTACCTGCATAATTGCGCACCCAGCTCACTCAGGTGCTTCGCTATATCACATTTGACATTGTCCTTAAGCTTGAGTTCATTTGCACACAAAAAAATCATAGAATGATGGAAAGGCCTGTGTGTTGTCCTTTAGAGAGAAAGAAAGGAGCGCCAAATTCTTCATCATAGCCTCAGCTTTGTCCCAACCATTGAATATAGTTGCGGAGAGTCCCTGTAATCCTAGATTCAGATCATTCAGGTGAGAAAAAACATCACCCAGATAGGCCAGTCGTGTGAGAAACCCTTCATCATGCGAGCGGTCAGACAAGTGAAAATTATGGTCAGCAAAGAAAACTTTAAGCTCGTCTCTCAATTAAAAAAACATGTCAATACTTTGCCCCTTGATAAGCAGCGCACTTCTGTATGTTGTAAAAGCGTTAAATGTCATTTGCATAATGCAGAAAATGCATGATGAGAGTTCAAGGGGCCTTGCTTTAACAAAGTTAAACATTTTCACTGTAGTGTCCAAAATGTTTTTCAAGCCGTCAGGCATTCCCTTGGCAGCTGGATGCTGCAGTGAACCCAAGAGCCTCTCGCTGGATGCTGCAGTGTACCCAAGAGCCTCTCGGTGGATGCTGCAGTGAACCCAAGAGCCTCTCGGTGGATGCTGCAGTGAACCCAAGAGCCTCTCGGTGGATGCTGCAGTGTACCCAAGAGCCTCTCGGTGGATGCTGCAGTGAACCCAAGAGCCTCTCGGTGGATGCTGCAGTGTACCCAAGAGACTCTCGGTGGATGCTGCAGTGTACCCAAGAGCCTCTCGGTGGATGCTGCAGTGTACCCAAGAGCCTCTCGGTGGATGCTGCAGTGTACCCAAGAGCCTCTCGGTGGATGCTGCAGTGTACCCAAGAGCCTCTCGGTGGATGCTGCAGTGTACCCAAGAGCCTCTCGGTGGATGCTGCAGTGAACCCAAGAGCCTCTCGGTGGATGCTGCAGTGAACCCAAGAGCCTCTCGGTGGATGCTGCAGTGTACCCAAGAGCCTCTCGGTGGATGCTGCAGTGAACCCAAGAGCCTCTCGGTGGATGCTGCAGTGTACCCAAGAGCCTCTCGGTGGATGCTGCAGTGTACCCAAGAGCCTCTCGGTGGATGCTGCAGTGTACCCAAGAGCCTCTCGGTGGATGCTGCAGTGTACCCAAGAGCCTCTCGGTGGATGCTGCAGTGTACCCAAGAGCCTCTCGGTGGATGCTGCAGTGTACCCAAGAGCCTCTCGGTGGATGCTGCAGTGTACCCAAGAGCCTCTCGGTGGATGCTGCAGTGTACCCAAGAGCCTCTCGGTGGATGCTGCAGTGTACCCAAGAGCCTCTCGGTGGATGCTGCAGTGTACCCAAGAGCCTCTCGGTGGATGCTGCAGTGTACCCAAGAGCCTCTCGGTGGATGCTGCAGTGAACCCAAGAGCCTCTCGGTGGATGCTGCAGTGTACCCAAGAGCCTCTCGGTGGATGCTGCAGTGAACCCAAGAGCCTCTCGGTGGATGCTGCAGTGAACCCAAGAGCCTCTCGGTGGATGCTGCAGTGAACCCAAGAGCCTCTCGGTGGATGCTGCAGTGAACCCAAGAGCCTCTCGGTGGATGCTGCAGTGTACCCAAGAGCCTCTCGGTGGATGCTGCAGTGTACCCAAGAGCCTCTTGGTGGATGCTGCAGTGAACCCAAGTTGGGAGCAACTTCTTGCACGCGTGTTACAACTCCACTATGTCTCCCTGTCATGGCTTTTGCACCATCAGTACAAATACCAACACATTTTGACCACCAAAGTCCATTTGATGTCACAAAGCTGTCCAGTACTTTAAAAATATCCTCTCAGGTTGTCCTGGTTGCCAGTGGTTTGCAGAAGAGGATGTCTTCCTTAATTGACCCCCCCCATAAATGTAACAGACATATACCAAGAGCTGTGCCAGGCCCGCCATGTCTGTTGACTCATCCAGCTGTAACAGACATATACCAGGAGCTGTGCCAGGCCCGCCACGTCTGTTGACTCATCCAGCTGTAACAGACATATACCAGGAGCTGTGCCAGACCCGCCACGTCTGTTGACTCATCCAGCTGTAACAGACATAGACCAGGAGCTGTGCCAGACCCGCCACGTCTGTTGACTCATCCAGCTGTAACAGACATATACCAGGAGCTGTGCCAGGCCCGCCACGTCTGTTGACTCATCCAGCTGTAACAGACATATACCAGGAGCTGTGCCAGACCCGCCACGTCTGTTGACTCATCCAGCTGTAATAGACATATACCAGGAGCTGTGCCAGGCCTGCCATGTCTGTTGACTCATCCAGCTGTAACAGACATATACCAGGAGCTGTGCCAGACCCGCCACGTCTGTTGACTCATCCAGCTGTAACAGACATATACCAGGAGCTGTGCCAGGCCCGCCACGTCTGTTGACTCATCCAGCTGTAACAGACATATACCAGGAGCTGTGCCAGGCCCGCCACGTCTGTTGACTCATCCAGCTGTAACAGACATATACCAGGAGCTGTGCCAGACCCGCCACGTCTGTTGACTCATCCAGCTGTAACAGACATATACCAGGAGCTGTGCCAGGCCCGCCACGTCTGTTGACTCATCCAGCTGTAACAGACATATACCAGGAGCTGTGCCAGGCCCGCCACGTCTGTTGACTCATCCAGCTGTAACAGACATATACCAGGAGCTGTGCCAGACCCGCCACGTCTGTTGACTCATCCAGCTGTAACAGACATATACCAGGAGCTGTGCCAGACCCGCCACGTCTGTTGACTCATCCAGCTGTAACAGACATATACCAGGAGCTGTGCCAGACCCGCCACGTCTGTTGACTCATCCAGCTGTAACAGACATATACCAGGAGCTGTGCCAGGCCCGCCACGTCTGTTGACTCATCCAGCTGTAACAGACATATACCAGGAGCTGTGCCAGACCCGCCACGTCTGTTGACTCATCCAGCTGTAACAGACATATACCAGGAGCTGTGCCACACCCGCCACGTCTGTTGACTCATCCAGCTGTAACAGACATATACCAGGAGCTGTGCCAGACCCGCCACGTCTGTTGACTCATCCAGCTGTAACAGACATATACCAGGAGCTGTGCCAGGCCCGCCACGTCTGTTGACTCATCCAGCTGTAACAGACATATACCAGGAGCTGTGCCAGACCCGCCACGTCTGTTGACTCATCCAGCTGTAACAGACATATACCAGGAGCTGTGCCAGACCCGCCACGTCTGTTGACTCATCCAGCTGTAACAGACATATACCAGGAGCTGTGCCAGACCTGCCACGTCTGTTGACTCATCCAGCTGTAACAGACATATACCAGGAGCTGTGCCAGACCTGCCACGTCTGTTGACTCATCCAGCCTTAACGCATAGAATTCACTGGGTTGTATGGAAAGCAGGTATTGTTTCAAAACCTCTCCTGCCGTGTCACTGCTGTGTTGTGAAACAGTGTTGTTTGATGAAGACACTGTCCCAGCCATATCCACGGCAGCAGGAAGAATTAAGTCCTCCACAATAGTATGGGGCTTGCCTGTCCTAGTCACTCGGTAGCTCACCATATAAGACGCTTCTAGCCCCTTCTTATTAACGGTATCTGTTGCTTTTATACATGTCTTACTACTCGAAAGTCGTCTTTGTTCTCACTCAAAAAACTCTTCTCTTTTTTTTCAAATTGTCACGTTTAGTTTCTAAATGTCTGCGCAAGAGTGAAGGTTTCCCGCGAGAGTAACGGTTAATGTGATTGGATGTTAATTATTTGACTAGGCTACCTGTATTTGACATTGTGTTGTTATTTCGCTGAGCACTAGATGGTTTAATTGTATTTTTGGCAGTGAAACGAGGCGTACCCCCGACGGCATTGCCCCTACCCCAGTTTGGGGATAACTGCTACACACAATACCTCATAATGACAAAAAAAACAGGTTTTTAGAAACGTTTGCAAATGTGTGTTTCGCTGTGTGTGGGAGGGAAAGGGTTTTCAGCATCCTATTACTCTGTCTCTCAGTCCCTGTTTCTGTTTCTCTCATTCCTCTCTCTCTGCTCTGATCCTACTCAGGAATAGGTCTTGTTGCTGTAAACACTGGCACATTTCCTCTTCAGCACAAGGTTGTGCTTGCGTTCTGTTTCTTTCCCTCTCGTCTCATCTCAAGTGTAAGCAGCACCAACTTCATCAGAGAGGAGTAAAGTCCCAGAAGGCTGAAGGAATTAGGAGACGAGAGAGAGAATCACACACTGCACGACTAGGAAAAACACAGGAGAACGAGGGCAGGAAGGAGGGAGGCTACAGATAATCGAGTGGCAAGGTGTACAGGAGAGGGACTGAAAGAGGCGACAGATGCTCAGATCCTCAGGTGCTGAAAACAGGCCTGACAGAGAACTCAACATAGGCTGAGGGCTCCCCTCCATGGCTATTACTCTGAAAACTGTACCATGGACAGTGTTACAGCTGTCTGCAATGACCTGCCTTGTGGACACAATTAGAGGTTGAGTGGCCCACGTGTAATAGCTATTGTGTGTGTGTGTGTGTGTGTGTGTGTGTGTGCGCGTGTGTGTGTGCGTGTGTGCGTGTGCATGCGTGTGTGTGTGTGTGTGTGTGTGTGTGCATGCATGTGTGCGCGTGCAGGCGTGCGTGCGTGCGTGTGTGTGTGTGAGTGTGCGTGTGTGTGTGTGTGTGCGCAGAGCACTGGTGTTGCATATCAGGTCTCAGGCTCACTGCTGCCCCTTTGTTAGCCCACCAGACATGTGACCCAATTCAGTCTGCCTGCTCCCTCTACACACACATACATGCACACACACACACAAACACACACACCCTGGAGAGAGGAAAGCCATCGATCCTCTCTCTCTCAGGCAATTTACAGTCGAGAGCCACAGTTTAGTTACCAGACTGTAAAAAAAAGGAAGGTTGAAGCATTTCCTTCATGGTTGGTTGGTGCCGTTAAATAGGCTGCATTCTGAATGTTTTGGGATGCCGCAAGGAGGTACACACACATACTCACACATTTCTCTATCCTCCATAGTTTTTTTTACCAGATTGGTGACAATGTGTCTTTGTAGTGGGGAACAGAGCAGGCTTTTGGTTTTAAAGGGGGGGAGAGAGGGAGAGAGAGGGATAGGCATTGAACAGAGCCACACATCGATCCCAGTGCTTTTCAGATGAGTGTCTGGACTTGGCTCTGGCCAGCACTGGAACGGACAGTGGGGCTGTGTCCTGAAGCTCAGAAGATGATTGGACAGGAGGAGAGTCACAAGTTATTTACTTCTGTGGGCTTAGCTGATTGGCATCTGATTTGCGACAATCGTTAGGAAAGTTGAGCTCTATCTCATACAGTGTGGCAAACAGGAATTTCGGATCAAACCATTCCCAGACAATTGATACACACACTTGACATGAGCCTGGTTGAAAGCACACTTACACTGGAGCTCATCCATGCACATAATGTTTGAATCATAGTAGGACAGCAACACAAGTCAACTGTATACATAGTTACTTTCAAAGTGGCCCAGTGTATCTTTAGTGTACTCTGTTCGTATACTCCTAACAGTAGAGTGCATTTGAGTATGGATGTACTTTGTGTGCACACACACTTGCTGTTGAGGTTTGGGAAATGCCTGCGGCTTGTGGTATGTTTCAGGAAATGACGTCATCCAGGAACAGTTGGTGCAGGTTTCTAATTTCCATCCCAAACCCATGGAAATAGTCTGTCTGTTTGGGCTTGCCATAATATTGGAAGAATCGTGTGCAATAAAGATGAATAGAAAAAGAAAACACAGGGCTATATTGTTGTCATAAACTGTGTATAGAATAACAACCACTGTTTGTCTAAAATTTGGAACGAGAGTAGGAAGAAGAGGATGATACAAGGAGGGGGAGAGTTGTGAGAAGAGATGAGGAATCGCTGACATGGATAGAAAAATGGAAAGAGAGGAAAAGAGATGCCTATAGGAGAGAGAACATGACAACTATGTACATACAATGAAAATAACTGCCAGAGTTTGAGAATGGAGAGATGAGCACTGAGGAGGAGATGTCTCTTTTGTGCCACTGAGTCTGGCTTTAATTCCATGTCTACAAATGAAAAATGGATATGTTGGATTCATTCATTTTTGGTTGAGATGGAGACATGAATCCAACATATTAATTAACAATTGAAGATTACATCTGAAATCAGTCAAAGCTTGAAACCCTAGGCCTGTTTTGTCTATTTTTAGTTGAACCCTGGGTTAAATTGAAACAATAGCTGTTGATGACTCATCAATATTTAGGCCGATGTTGGATTTGCTGATACATGACGTAGAAAAGATGGTTCCGTTTCATTTGCTCTGTTAAATCTACCCTTTGGAATGCATTTGCTCTGTTAAATCTACCCTTTGGAATGCATTTGCTCTGTTAAATCTACCCTTTGGAATGCATTTGCTCTGTTAAATCTACCCTTTGGAATGCATTTGATAGCAACAGTGAATCTAGTTGTAGTAAGAAATCTTTTGCTTATCATTCTCACAATAGCGCATTGCTATTAGTCAGTGACAAATATGGAAGTTAAGTAGGACTGGACTTGGTTAAAACCCTGCATGGGAGGTCAAATGGAGAGCTGTACATAAATCAATTCTCCAGTAGGAGGTGCTGCCCAGCTTATTTATTATTTGTTTTGACAATGGATATAATGTTGGAGATCTGACATTGTTTCAAAGGTACAAATTCAACATATTTTATGAAAGGTTGGACTATGTTAAAAATTGGTTACCAATTGGTTACCATAACATAATCCTGTGGTTAAAATGACACCCTCAAAACAACAGTTGATGAATTGATTTAAAATCCAATGCATTTTCCATGTAGTTTCCACGTCTCTATTTTTGACAAATTATGTTAACACAACGTTGATTCAACAAGTTTGTGCAGAGTGGGATGTGTATTGTGGGTTTGCATGCGAGTCTGTCATGTTTTTTTCACAAGCACAAATGATTTAGTTTAGAGCGTTTGTACAGCACAGGGGGTTGGTGGTACCTTAATTGGGGAGGACGGGATCATGATAATGGATGGAGCGGACTGCGTGGAATTGTATCAAATCATCAAACAGACATTATTATGAGCCGTCCTCCCTTTAGCAGCCTCCAGTGTTGTACAGGTGGGCTATTTGATCGGAATTGCGTGAGTGTGTGTTCGCATGCGAGCGCTTGCGCGTGTGTGTCTGTTCATGGACATGAAAGAATATGTCTACCACCGCAGGTCCTGTGCTTACTCGAGCATAGTACATCAGTAAAACATTGGAGTTTACAAGCTGCGCCACCACACATAAACACGTAGCATTGAGGCCAACTCAAAAGTTAAACATCAGAGTAAACACACACACACAGCTTTGTTTTTGTGAATTTTTGGGGAGTAAAAATGTGTTTCCATTCAAAATCCTATTTTCCATAACCCTTAACCGAACCTTAACCCTAATCTGACCTCTAACGCTAAACCTAACTCTCAAACCTAACCCTAACCTTAAACCCAAACCCTAAACCTTTCAAATTAGTGTTGTATTCCTACCTTGTCAGGACGTTCTGGTGGCTTGTCAGGACATTGTGGTCTTGATAATGTAGGAAAACATGTACACACACACACACACACACACACATACACACACACACACACACACACACCAAGCCAGCTCTACTGGTGGGCCCTCATTTGGGTCATGAGAAATTCAATTAACAACACCGAGCAATCAATGTTAACAGTGCCTAGGGCTCAGCACACCACACCACCCCATACCATACCACCCCACACCACCCCATACCATACCACCCCATACCACACCACCCCATACCATACCATACCACCCCACACCACCCCATACCATACCACCCCATACCACACCACCCCACACCACACCACACCACACCACCCCACCCCACCCCACACCACACCACCCCATACCATACCACCCCATACCACACCACCCCCACCCCACACCACCCCACCCCACACCACACCACCCCATACCATACCATACCACCCCATACCACACCACCCCACACCACACCACCCCACCCCACACCACACCACCCCATACCATACCACACCACCCCACACCACACCACCCCATACCACACCAGCCCACACCACACCACCCCATACCATACCATACCATACCACCCCATACCATACCATACCACCCCATACCATACCACACCACCCCATACCATACCACCCCATACCATACCACACCACACCACCCCATACCATACCACACCACACCACCCCATACCATACCACACCACCCCATACCATACCACGCCATACCATACCATAACACACCACCCCACACCACACCACCCCACACCACCCCATACCATACCACACCACACCACACCACCCCACACCACCCCACACCACACCACCCCATACCATACCATACCAGGCTGCATGGCTATTTCTGTTGGGGTAAAACCTTTACTCCAGGGGTAGACAACTAGATTCAGCGGCAAGACCATTTATGTCGACGTGGATGGTCGGGGGGTCGGAACATAATGATAATATTTTTTAGACTGCAAATTGACCACAACTAAGCCCAAAAATAGATTTATTTGAAAATAAGAATCATTATATACCTTGATTGCATTGAGACACGATCACATATGTCTCTTTTTTTATTTTTTATAATATAATTTTATTTTTTAAATTATCACTTACAGGTCGTTTGGCCCGCGTTGCGCCAGTTGCCTGCTCTTCTCTTCTCCATGATCCCATGGGAAAACAGAACAACAACACAGTTGGAAAACCATAAATATCCTGTATTCTAATTCCTAATTTAAATGCAATCCACAGGGGAAGATTACTCATAGTTTCGTTTAGGTGTGCACTGTAATGACTATATTCTAATTCTATGTGTAATCAACAGCAAGAACAGGGCTCTGGCGAGTGCTGAACAGCAGAGCTAGTGTTACCATGGGAATGATTAGGGTGTGATGGTGATGTTAAAACACTGGTTGATTGAATTCTTTGGAAGCCATTTTTGTTACGTAAGGAGGAATCTGAGCAGTATGTGTTCCCATCCAGCCTGTGACATCATCGTGTTCGATAACTATACCATTAATAGGCTTATGGGAGAGCTCAGCCCACCGCTGTATGCTTTGCCTACAGTGAATTATCAAGCTAATCTATCTGTATGACACAACACAGATGGACACACTTTCTTTCTGGCTGTCTCCCATTTTGTGAAGCTATCTCTCTTTCTTTGTCCTCCTCTCATGCACTGTCTATTTTTATAGGTCTAGCTATCTCTCGTTCCCTCTTTCTCTCCCTTCATCTCTCTTTTCTCCAGCTGAGAGAGAGAGAGAGAGAGAGAGAGAGAGAGAGAGAGAGTTGCTTCCTTGTCTTTGGAGCAGTATAGTGCTTAGTGAATGAATGGCTTCCAGGCAGAGGTGAACGTGTGACCAGGCAGGCTGCAGGCACAGAAAAGACCCCCATCCCAGACCCCTGCCTACAGCCTTCAGCCTCACTGGCCATCACAGATGGACGGATGAAACTGTGTCACCGCTAGCCTAATCACCTCTACGCTCCGCTCCGCTCCTCCCCCTCTCACTCTTTCCTCTCTCATCCTCTCTCATTCTCATCCTCTCTGTGTCTCCCTGTCTGTCCTCTTCATCCTCCCATCCTCTCGGACATGTTTTGGAGAGGCTGAAAATGAACCGTCCCTCTCACAGGCAATTCAGACAGGAGTGTGTGTGTGTTAGAGACACACGTACACATTACACACACACAGCGACAGGGGTCTGTGTGAATGTGTCGGTTGCCTTCTCTCCAAGTTAATCTCTTAAGAAGAGGTGTGGTTCTCTCTCTCTCTCTCTCCCTCTCTCTCTCTCTCTGATCCCCAAGCAGATTTTCATCGCATGTTGTGTTAGTTGAATTTTCCTCCGCTGCTGCTGCTGCCGCTGCGAGTCTCAGGGCGTTCTCTTTTTCACATTTTTGAACGCCCATCATCATCATCTCTCCACTTCTTCTTCTACTGCTCTCTGCCTCTTCTTCTGCTTTCACTAGTCTGAGATGAGTTTGAGTGCTGAGATGGGGGAGGCCATCGAGCTAAGGTGAGTGTTTGTGGCTGGGGGGATTAGGGGGGGGGGGGGGGGGGGTTACAGTAGGATAGGCTGATGTGTTGCAGTAGCTGTGAACACAGGTCAATAGCCTAGCTCTAGCGTGTCTGTAGTTAGCGATAGCATTAGCCTCGGTTATTATTGGCCATAGCCATTTCAGCAGCTGTCAAAACTGACGGGGCGTCTACTAGCTTATTCCAGGAGCTCATAGTCTTAGCAGCTCTATTAGCCCCGCGCACATATGGAGCTGATTAGAGTCTCAATTGATATCCCATAATACCTCAAATTTGTGTATGTGCCGCATGTGCGACATTAAATGTTAAGGGATGTTTTCATAGCAGAAAAGGATGAATCTTAGTAATCTTACCACCACAGAAGTAGAAGAAGAAGAAGTAGCAGCAAAAGCCAAGTTAAGCAGACACAGGAGAAAAGTGGGACTGTTTTTGTCTTTTTGTTTGAGTGATTGGCAATGCAACACTTCTCTTATGTTGAGAAAAGGGAAATGCTTTTCACACGTTATTTCCTGAGGTGTGTGTTTGAGAATTGTGAGATGTGAGTGCTGTCTGCACACTTGCTCTTGTCTGAATGACTCCTTGTGGATTAGAGAGCCTGTGGCCTGGGTCTAGCCTGGGTCTAGCCTGGGCAGATAAGAGCATGTGAGAGGTCTTCACATGGCTGCTGTGTTTTAACATTAGTCCTGCTGTTTAGGGAGCCCCTACGAACACCCTGGACCAGCTGGACCGCCCACTGCAGCCATGCCCGCTCTCTCTCTGCCCGCCCGCTCTCTCTCTCTCTCTCTCGCTCTCTCTCTGCCCACTCTCTCTCTCTCTCTCTCTGCCCGCTCTCTCTCTCTGCCCGCCCGCCTGCTCTCTCCCGCTCTCTCCCTCTCTCTCTGCCCGCCCTCTCTCTCTCTCTCTCTCTCTCTCTCTCTCTCTCTCTCTCTCTGCCCGCCCTCTCTCTCTCTCTCTCTCTCTCTCTGCCCGCCCTCTCTCTCTCTCTCTCTCTCTCTCTCTCTCTCTCTCTGCCCGCCCTCTCTCTCTCTCTCTCTCCCTCTCTCTCTGCCCGCCCTCTCTCTCTCTCTCTCTCTCTCTCTCTCTCTCTCTCTCTCTCTCTCTCTCTCTCTCTGCCCGCCCTCTCTCTCTCTCTCTGCCCTCTCTCTCTCTCTCTCTCTCTCTCTCTCTCTGCCCGCTCTCTCTCTCTCTGCCCGACTCCAAGGGCACAGGGGGATTTAGGTGTTTCTGTTGTTAATCTCCATGTCTTGGAGCACACACACAGGCGTGTGTATCTCATCTCCACTCAGAGGCCCTTGGCTAAGAGCTTAGCCTGTGTTTGTGAAGAAAGGAGGGAGGGACCGAGGAAAGAGGAGTATGAGTAAGCTATGAGGGCACAGCTGTGTGTTTGGGAGGGACATTACATTTATCTTTATTTAACTAGTCAAGTCAGTTAAGAACAAATTCTTATTTACAATGACGGCCTAGGAACAATGGGTTAACTGCCTTGTTCAGGGGTAGAACGAGATTCAATCTAGCAACCTTTGGGTTACTGTTCCGCTCTAACCACTAGGCTACCTGCCCCCCCCCCTAACACTGGGAAGAGGGAGGGACATCAGACAATCTTGTGGTAGGATTTACTCCACCCACACAGATGATAAGTCAAAATGTTCTGATTTTGTAGCAGGTCTATGAGATGAGAAAAGCTGACATGGCACATAGGTTCTACTTGCACCATATGGCTCTGTGGCATAGAACGTCTTCCCTTCACATCGCAAACATATTACCATATTACTGCTCCCCTTTAGCTTGTTATTCCCAAGCCTCAATGCTCCCTAACAGGTCTCACTGTGGTTGTATCCCAAATCACCACCCTATTCACTATGTCATTGGTTCTCAATCCTGGTCCCGGGGACCCAATGGGGTGCACATTTTTGTTTTTGTCCTAGCATGACACAGCTGATTAAAATCATCAAAGCCTTTTGATGAGTTGATGATTTGAATCAGCTGTGTAGTGCTAGGGCAAAAACAAAAATGTGCACCCCATTGGGTCCCTGGGACCAGGATTGAGAACCAGTGCCCTATGTAGTGCACTATTTGGGACCTGATCAAAAGTAGTGCACTACACAGGGAATAGGGTGGCATTTGGGACATGTCCACGTGTCTCTCTCAGTGATCATATCCGAAAGACAGAGACAATACTGGATCATTGTTGGTCTCAAGTTGCTCCTGTCCTGTTTGATATTGATGTCCTTGATTAGTCATCATTTTGAGATCACTTGGCAGAGATGCAGGTTGGGAAGGCAGGTTGATTTGTTGCCAGAAAATGAAATAGACACTGCTGCTGTATCTTTACTGTAAACACATGACACTCCTTAGACACTGCTGCTCTATCTTTACTGTAAACACATGACACTCCTTAGACACTGCTGCTGTATCTTTAATGTAAACACATGACACTCCTTAGACACTACTGCTGTATCTTTACTGTAAACACATGACACTCCTTAGACACTGCTGCTGTATCTTTACTGTAAACACATGACACTCCTTAGACACTGCTGCTCTATCTTTACTGTAAACACATGACACTCCTTAGACACTGCTGCTCTATCTTTACTGTAAACACATGACACTCCTTAGACACTGCTGCTCTATCTTTACTGTAAACACATGACACTCCTTAGACACTGCTGCTCTATCTTTACTGTAAACACATGACACTCCTTAGACACTGCTGCTCTATCTTTACTGTAAACACATGACACTCCTTAGACACTGCTGCTCTATCTTTACTGTAAACACATGACACTCCTTAGACACTGCTGCTCTATCTTTACTGTAAACACATGACACTCCTTAGATACTGCTGCTCTATCTTTACTGTAAACACATAACACTCCTTAGACTCTGCTGCTGTGGCTTTACTGTAAATGCATTCTGATAGATGCTTTGATAAATTGGCACTAAATAGTAATGACCGAAATAGGAAGTCAATCTGCTCTCTCCTAGTTAGCAGTATGTATGCTTGGTAGTACTGGTCTGGGTGAGTGTATGTTAGAGAACTGGAAAGTCACTGCTATGGAATCTTTATGGAAATTCCAACTCGGCCTTGGCAGTTGGCACACTCACTCGACCCCTTCTTCGATGATGTGTATATATAATGGAAACAGAGAGCAGAAGTCCCCACACACACACACACACACACACACACACACACACACACACACACACACACACACACACACACACACACACACACACACACACACACACACACACACACTGAAGCTCGACACCATCCACATACACATGCAGACGGTTATTTTGACCTGTAGCCTTACATGCTGACCAGACTGCACACGTTGATTTTGTCCACCCACACCAGATGCGATCACGACACGCAGGTTGAAATATCAAAACAAACTCAGAACCAAATATATTAATTTGGGGACAGGTCAAAAAGCATGAAATGTTTATGGCAATTTAGCTAGTTAGCTTGCTGTTGCTAGTTCATTTGTCCTGGGATATAAACATTGGGTTGTTATTTTAGGTCCTCAACTCTGACAATTAATCCACAGATAAAACGGTCAAATGAATTCGTGTCTTGTCATCTCTCCTCCTTCCTTCAGGCTTCTTATTGTTATTATTATTTTGGACTTAATATGCCGGTTGGCAAACAACTTTAGGTGCATTACCGCAACCGACTGGAGTGTGGACCTGAGTTCATCTTTCAATCCCCCCGTGGGTATATGCTCCCCCTAAAAACCAATGAGGAGATGGCAGAGGCAGGACTTGCAGCCCCTAAAGTGTAAAAAATAGAACCCATTTCTATTTTAGAGACTGGCCACGCAGACACGTGTGAGCAGTGTGGGTGCAATGATTGAATAACATGTATGTGTACATTTATTTTTGCAACGTTCGCGCAGAATAGCAAGACATTGTTTACTGTGCCATACATTACAATGGGATTCAGGAAGGAGCTGTAAATGTTACTAATCTTCTGGAGAGAAAAATGCTGCCTCTGCAGAAACAAGACAAATAGACAAACCCATTTAATGCCTTTTAGCGTTATGACTTAATGCATTTAATATTTGTTTGTTTTTTTGCGCCCTCCCTCACACTAGCTGTTTGCGCTTGAAATGTGTCTCCACGGCCATAAATAATAAATAACGTGACAACTTTAAAGATATTCCCATGACTGCGTTGTTAGGCGTGTTCAGTTCTAATATGGTGTTCTATTAGTGGGTTTGTGGAACTACTTCCAGAGAGTCCCACCACCACACCTGTTGTCATGGTGATGCACCCTATTCATGTACTTTATATGCTGCGGAATCCCAGAGATCAGCAGAGCAGAGCAGTGTGAGTGACAGGCAGTCTGAGACCAGGGCAGGGCATCCCTCTCATTATATTAACTGACTTACTCTCTGACCAGCCTGTGGTTCAGTCTAATTGAGTTTGGGCCTTGGACCTTCTCAGCAGTGGTCTTCTCAGAAGCCCCTCGGCCTGTGGCTTCTTCTTCCTAATTGCATTAGGGCCACAGGAAGGACTGATTGAGTGTTAGTGTCGTAGCCTGTTTAAAGATAATTATGTCTGTTGCCATGCTGAGGTACATCAACTATCTGACCACAATAACAGATGCCCTGTCTGTTCTGAACCCCACACCCATCCGGATCATCAGAGGTGTAAAGTAGTTCAGTAAAAATCATTTAAAGTACTACTTAAGGAGTTTTTTGTGGTATTTGTACTTTGCTTTACTATTTATATTTTTGACAACTTTTACTTTTACTTCACTACTTTTCTAAAGAAAAGAATGTGCTTTTTACTCCATACATTTTCCCTGACACCCAAAAGTAGTCGTTACATTTGGCATGGCTCGCAGGACAGGAAAGTGGTCCAATTCAGGCACTTATCAAGGGAAAATCCCAGGTCATCCCTACTGCCTCTGATCTTGCGGATTCACTAAACACAAATGCTTAATTCGTAAATTATGTCTGAGTGTTGTAGTGTACCCCTGGCTGTCCGTACATTTCAAAAACAAGATAATGGTGCCATCTTGATTGTTTAATATAGGGAATTTGAAATGATTTATTCTTATATACATTTTAGCAATTACATTTACTTTTGATACTTAAGTATATTTAAAACCAAATACTTTTAGACTTTTACTCCAGTAGTATTTTACTGAGTGACTTTCACTTTTACTTGGGTCATTTTCTATTAAGGTTTCTTTACTTTTACTCAAGTATGAAAATTGGGTACTTTTTCCACCACTGTGGGTCATCCGGGTCATCGCTGTTTGGAAGTGTGGGTGGGGGTAAGATTGTGTGTGTGTGTGTGTGAGTGTGTGTGCGTGCGTGTGCGCACATGCGCTGCGTGTGATGTGTTTGTGTTGTGTCAGAGGTTATATATCTGTATAATCTACCTTACATCAGAGTCCACAGTCCTGGCTGTCGCTCACACTGTCATCACAGCCTACACAAGGCATGCATGGTCCATGTTACTGTGTTGGAGGGTGATTGAATTACGGCATGGCCTAATTGACATGAATGTAGATGTGGAATGACAGAGAGTGTCTGCTGGATGAAGTATGAGAGGGAATGGGGAGAGAGACAGGGATGGAGAGAGAGACAGGGATGGAGAGAGAGACAGGGAAAGACAGAGAGACAGTGAAAGAGAGACAGTGAAAGAGAGAGAGACAGGGATGGAGAGAGACAGGGATGGAGAGAGACAGGGATGGAGAGAGACAGGGAAAGAGAGAGAGAGACATGGATGGAGAGAGAGACAGGGATGGAGAGAGAGACAGGGATGGAGAGAGAGACATGGATGGAGAGAGAGACAGGGATGGAGAGAGACAGGGATGGAGAGAGAGACAGGGATGGAGAGAGAGACAGGGAAAGAGAGGGAGACAGGGATGGAGAGAGAGACAGGGAAAGAGAGAGACAGGGATGGAGAGAGAGACAGGGATGGAGAGAGAGACAGGGATGGAGAGAGAGACAGGGAAAGGGAGAGAGACAGTGAAAGAGAGAGAGAGACAGTGAAAGAGAGCGAGACAGGGATGGAGAGAGACAGGGAAAGAGAGAGAGACAGGGATGAGAGAGAGACAGGGATGGAGAGGGAGACAGGGAAAGAGAGAGACAGGGATGGAGAGAGAGACAGGGATGGAGAGAGAGACAGGGATGGAGAGAGAGAGAGGGAAGGAGAGAGAGACAGGGATGGAGAGAGACAGGGAAAGAGAGAGAGACAGGGATGGAGAGAGAGACAGGGATGGAGAGGGAGACAGGGAAAGAGAGAGACAGGGATGGAGAGAGAGACAGGGATGGAGAGAGAGACAGGGAAAGGGAGAGAGACAGTGAAAGAGAGAGAGAGACAGTGAAAGAGAGCGAGACAGTGAAAGAGAGAGAGACAGGGATGGAGAGAGAGACAGGGAAAGGGAGAGAGACAGTGAAAGAGAGAGAGAGACAGTGAAAGAGAGCGAGACAGTGAAAGAGAGCGAGACAGTGAAAGAGAGAGAGACAGGGAAAGAGAGAGAGACAGGGATGGAGAGAGAGACAGGGATGGAGAGAGAGACAGGGAAAGAGAGAGACAGGGATGGAGAGAGAGACAGGGATGGAGAGAGAGACAGGGATGGGGAGAGAGACAGGGAAGGAGAGAGAGACAGGGAAAGAGAGAGAGACAGGGAAAGAGAGAGACAGGGAAGAGAGAGACAGGGAAAGAGAGAGAGACAGGGAAAGAGAGAGACAGGGAAGAGAGAGACAGGGAAAGAGAGAGGGCTGGAAAGGTACTGTAGATAAGTGTGACGGTGTTATGATATATGATCGGGATTGAGGAGAAACAATGTTTAGTTACACAATGATGGGTGAGAGAGTGATGCTATGTGATGGATGGTGGTGCTACAGGCAGTAGTTAGCATAGTGACAGTGGAGGAGAGAGCATTTTTTTTACGCAAAATGAACATTTGCATTTCTTATTGGACAAGTTCAGGTATTCCCTCCCTGTTTCATCCTGTTTTCTTCCCTTTGGTGCCTAATGAATAGGACCCAGTGCTGGTGAACTGAGGATAAACAGGGTTTGTGGGGGGTAGAGAGGAGACTGTCCCAGGCAGACAGGAAGTCTGTGCTGGTTAGAGAGAGTGTCAGTCCGTCAGGCTGAAGACTGCCTTTACACATGACAGCCTCTGTTCCAGCTGTCTCTCCACATCAGCTTTCACACACGCACACCCACCCACCCACGCACACGCACCAGCACACAGCCCACGCTCATTATAATATGCGTAACCATCCCGTTCCAGTACACAGGCCTTCATACTGTACTGTCACCTCCAGAGCGTCACTGTTGTATTTGTTCAGTGTTTCCAGTACAGACTACAGATGGTGATGTATTAGCAGTGTTCTGATACAGTTATGTCTTGTCCTCTCCTCAGGGGTTTCTCTGTATAAAATGAACTATGGCTAATGTGACATCGACAGGAAGGACCGCTGACCCCAGAGTTGCGTATCACTGGAATGAAGTGGGGCTGACCTCTTCTCCCAGGGTCAGACAGCAGTCAAAACACTGCTGCCCCTGTTTATGTGGGCTTGGTTCTGCTCTCTCATTCCACAACCACACACACACACACACAGAGAAGGGGTGGAGGGAGGGGGGGTTGGATATGTGGAATGGGGGGAGCGGAAACAGACGGTTGTCGTGGGGACAAGCCGACTCTTTTCTTGCTCTGGGTCGCTCAGTATTTACATTTAGTGTCCGAGAGGCCCCGGAAATTGGATCATTCTGAGGCAGCACAGTGTATATGTGATCTATTAATAAAATGTATTTCTCCATATCAAATACAACATTTTAAATAAATAAATAAAATGCAGTTAACATCATAAAGACAGTTCCTGTTTTTACACAAGAGACGTTTGTTTCCTCACCACTCCCTCAGTAAATGATTTTTGACATGGCCGGGGGAACGTTCCCGCAACGCTCCCTGATCTCTAGTAGAATCTAATCACTAGCTGTCTCTCACAGTGTGGCGGCTGCTTACCCCCTGACCACGGATAGTTGGTCTATTTCTCACTTGCTTTGATAAACGTTTTCCCTGCTCCCTGCCCTGCGGTCAGGCTTTTCTAACTGTGGGAGACCATGATACTTTACAGAGATAACTATATTACCTCAGTAACGGTAATAAACACAGTCAACTCTGTTGTTCCTCCTTAGACTTACCATTACTGAATGAACTAGACTGATGTTCTACTAACCTAGTGTGTGAATGAACTAGACTGATGTTCTACTAACCTAGTGTGTGAATGAACTAGACTGATGTTCTACTAACCTAGTGTGTGAATGAACTAGACTGATGTTCTACTAACCTAGTGTGTGAATGAACTAGACTGATGTTCTACTAACCTAGTGTGCATGTGGAGTGTTTTTTAAAATGTTTTTTTATTTTTACCCCAATTTCGTGATTACAATCTTGTCTCATCGCTGCAACTCCCCAACGGGCTCGGGAGAGGCGAAGGTCGAGTCATCGAAACCCCCGAACCTTCTTAACACCTGCACCAATGTGTTGGAGGAAAAACTGTTCAGCTGACGACCGAAGTCAGCCAGGAGGAGTTGCTAGAGCGTGATGAGCCAAGTAAAGCTTCCCCGGGCCAAGCCCTCCCCTAACCTGGACGATTGTGCGTCGCCCTATGGGACTCCCGGTCACGGCCGTTAATGACACAGTCTGGGATCAAACCCCAAGTTGTATTGACGCCACTCGAGAAGGCCTATATGGAGTGGTTTTGTTTCAAACACTGCTTCCAAAGTTTTGAACAGGAATATGCATTTTCCATAGACAAATTGAAATTCTGTTCCACTCAAATTAATTTAGGATGGTTTATCTCTAAATTCACTATCTTTGTGTGTACTCTGATGTTCCACTGTGAGTTGGCCTCAATGCTGTGTGTTTATGTGTGGTGGCCCAACTCAAATGTTTTACTGATGATTTACTATGCTAGAGTCCATCCTAGTTTTATTAGCCTGTTTCACCACTATCTGTCTCTCGTTTTTCCTGTTGCCTATCCTCTCACTCCTCCTCTCTCTCACAATTCAATTTCAATTCAGTTTCAATTTAAGGAGCTTTATTGGCATGGGAAACATATGTTTACATAGCCAAAGCAAGTGAAATAGATAATAAACAATACAAATTGTCTTTCTCTCTTTCTCCATATGTTTGCTATCGTTTACCTCCAACTACTAATACACACACACACACACA